>NW_023270855.1:53851183-53940263 GCF_011800145.1 Mirounga leonina | reverse complement strand
CACCACCATCTCCACCATCAGTAGAACCACCATCACCACCACCACCATCACCATAAGCACTACCATCATCAACATCATGATGTTATCATCACTTCCACCATCGTCAGCACTATCACTGTCATCACCAAAACCACTCCCTGCACTGTCACTACTACCATTTATACTATTTTCACCATTACTGTCATCACCATCATTGCCATCACTTCCACCTTCACCATCACCATCATGTCCACCACCACCATCATCATCATATCCTGTCCCCATAACAGTTAACTTTATTCAGCACTTGTCACATGCCAGGCAGGTGCCCACATGCTATGGGAGGTCATCTTCATTGCATCAACACAACATTATTGGGAAGTATATGCTCTTTCTTAGCACCATTTTGCAGATGAGAAAATAGGCCCAGAGACAAAGTCACCACCTCAGAGTGATTGAAATAGTAGCTGCCGATTTGCAATCCAAACTCGGGTTTTCCTGGGCACTGAGTTGTGTTCTCGTCTCACTGCCTATCGCCAACAGCTGTGGGTGAAGTGTTGAGAGACTTGCCCCACAAGCAGACCCCTAGAGATTCCAAACTCAGAAATCAAAGCAGAATCTACATATCAAAGCAGGAGCATGGAGAAGGGAAGGACCTGCCAAGAGAATCCATTTTTCAGCCATTTTGTTTCCTCTTCTGTGAAAATTCTTCATTATTGTTATTATTTTCTTATTGCTATAGTAATGTATAAAATGTAGAGCTAGTTAAATAAAAAGAAATTTAAATCACTCAGAATGCCACTCTTCTATTAACATTTATAGATCCCCTTTAAATGTGAGATCACATATTTTGCTCTATTACCTGCCTTTGTCCTAATGCTGGATTACAACCACCTTCCATGTTATGTTAGTAGCCTCCTACAGCATGATTTTTATTTATAATATCTAATTATTTGTGTTACACATCTTTAAATGCTCCCTTTCTTACATTTTATGTAAGAAAGCATCTTATCTTTAAATGCTCCCACTTACATTTTATGAAAATATTTTCTTCAAATTCTTTAGCTATATCTTCCCCATTGGTGCCTTTGTCTTCACTGGCACATTTGATGGTTTAACAGATTTGCAGGGCATATAGTCTTTGCTAATGTGCACTGGAGGTTTTGTCCTAAATCTTAATTGCTCATGGCATTACCTGAGAATGGTGCTTTTTACATTTCAAAATGATATTCACAGAGCAAACACTAACAACTTAAAGTCTTTGAAAGTCTCATTTTTGGTGATGTGCAGCACTTCCATTGTTTCTCCAAGAAGGGACTTAGGTTTTGAATATGAAATACCTTCACTTACTTCAAAATTCAAATGGCATCAAAAGGTGAAATATGAAGTCTCCTTGCTCCTGCTTCCCAGTGGCTCAGTTTTCAAAGGCAACAGGTATTAGGAGTTTCTTGGGCAGTTTCCAGGAATATTTTATGCAAATGCAAAATCATAATATGCATTTATATGTTTGTGCACACACATTTGTATGTGTGTATATGTTAGTTATGTATGACCTTGTGTAGGTGTAAGTACACACACACATAACTGTATAGAGAATAGCTCACATTTTGCAGTTTCCCTATTGTATAAATATATTATAAATATATGTATGCACATTTCTAATTGTGTATAGTGTGCTGAAGTCTTTCTTATTATCTCCCCATCTTACCCAAATGCTAGGATACATACTTCTGCCCCTTGGTATCTATCTATCTACTTAATGAACAACATATCTTTAAGATAATCCCCCCTTTTTTATTATGGGACTTCTCAAAATACACGAATGCAGTCACAATGGCATCGCAACCCCATAGACCCTTCACCCGGTTTTAGCAATGATCAACACCTGCCAAACTTGTATCAAATGTATTCCCACTTACTCCCCAAACCATTCCCTCACTCCAATTATTTTGACATAATTTCTACATATCATATGATTTGCCTGCAAAATTTTAGTGTGTAACTCCAAAATATCAGGACTCTGTATATAGCCACTTTATCATACCTACAGCCTCCTCTGGAGCAACCATCGGAGTTGACAGATAAGGAACTGGAGGTTGAATTATCATATTCACGAGAATGAACAACCATTCTTTAATGTTGTCACATTGCCAGGCTTCAAACATTTAAAAAACTTATGTTTGATTTGGGATCCAGTAGACACTGCAGTTGGTTGATGTATTTCTAAGTCTTTTTAAATCTAGGTCTCCCCTATGTTTTTCACCCCTTAAATTTTTTGAGGAGGGTGAAGAAATTGGATAGTTTGTCCTGTGGAATTTCTTACAGTCCAAACCTTGCTGGTTGCAACAGACTGGGAGTTTAAATTCCAGCAGGATATTTGTTCCACATTTGTTGGGTTGTAAGCTTGTTTCCTATAATCTACTCTCCTTCGATCATCTTTTCCTTGAGATAATTTCCCAGAAAATGGGATTGTCGGGTCAAAAGATGGGCAGAAATTAAAGGGTTTTGAGAAGCACTGGCCACCTGGCCTCTGAAGTCTGTGACCATTCGAAATTGACTTTCATGGGGCTTCTTCATTCCAGACATCCTTGCCACATCCTGCTTGAGAGCGCTTCTCAGATTGGTGCTCCTGGTATCTCAGTGCTATGGGAAGCAGGTGCCTGCTCCTGCTCTCAGGTGAGTACAACAAAGAATTCTCTCTTCTGCCCATGACCCCCGCATCCTAGTTTGGGTTGCTCCCCCCAGTTTGGCACTTTGTGCAGAAATGACTGTGTGCACCTGTCCTATTAGAAACTCTCACACTGAGTCTCTTAGTTGCTCTCCCCAAGCAGAACTGAGACAGACTTGGATGTAAGTAGTTTATTTGGGAAGGGATCCCAGGAGGCACAAGGGAGGGAGTGGAGAATGCCAGATCAGGAAGAGACAAGCGCAGATGGGGGTGTGTTAATGGGGAGTTACCCTGTGGGTAAGTGGCACTCAATCCTGTTGGGGCACCTCCAAGAGAGAATACCTTGTGTGCCTTAGCAGTGCAAGGAGGCTGAGCTATTTACCCTCGGTCCTCATCCCTTGCTGCTAGATAGCCACTCCAGCATAACTCCCAAATATTTGGGGCTTGCCCTCCACAGGCTGCAGAAAATGCCCTCTTACAGAAAGATAGTTATTTACATGCATAGGAATCCCCTCTGGGGAAGACTAAAGGGGACACTTCAAGGGCCTGCTACACTGATCAACCACCACCGAGAGGGTCCATGTTTGGAGTGCTGTGGCTTAGTACATTACAATGACCTGGATCTACCCACCCTTCTGCTCTGGGATTTTTGCTCTTCAAGGTAATTCTAAAACACCACAGGAGGACTCAAACACAGTTTAAGGTAGGTTTGTTAAGGAGATCTTATTAGCAAGCATGTGATGTCCAATGCTCTATGTCAGGGAAAGGCAAACTTTTTCTATAAAGGGCCAGATAATTACTGTTCTCAGTTCTATGGGCATTTGGTCTCTCCCTGAACTCACCAACTCTGCACTACCATGTAACAGCAACCCCAGGCGTTCCTCAGACTGATGGGCATCTCTGTGTTCCAATAAAACCTGATTTATAGCCATAGAAATTTGAGTTTCATATTATTCTCACGTGCCATGAAATCTTCTTGTTTTTAGCCGTGTAAGAACTGTGAAAACCATTCTTAGCTCACGGGCCATATAAAAACAAGCACTGGTCTGGATTTGGCCTGAAGTTGATGGTTTGCTGACCCTTGCCCCATAGGAATCAAATATTTCTTTTTGTGAAGAAAGCATTCACAGGGAAAGTACTGATGTTTGAGCATTTTTCTGACTTACAGAAACGGCCATGTCATATGATTCAGCGCAATATCATAAATCCTTAAAGGTGATGTTTTTGTCAGTACCCATAATACAGAGGATAGTAAATATTATAGAAGATGTAGGAAGAGCAGGTGTTGACCTTATCTTGTCCAGGGGACTTGTCCTGTTCTGTGATAATCCAAACGGGCCATACGCAGATTTCTTACTCCTTCTCCTTCCATGTGATTCCCCTTCCATTTGTGATACAAATCCAAATTACCTTGATTTTCCTTGTCATACTTAAGCCATTTGGGGGCTGGTGTTAGCTATGAAAGTAGATGCCTCCAGATTTTTTTTTAAAGATTTTATTTATTTGAGAGAGAGAGAGGGAGCATGCGTGAGTCGTAGGGGGTGGGTAGGGGCAGAGAGGGACGGAGAGGGAGAGAGAATCTGAAGCCTACTCCATGCTGAGTGGGGAGCCCCTGGTGGGGCTGCATCTCACAACCAGGGAATCATGATCTGAGCAGAAACCAAGAGCCCAAAGCTCAACTGACTGAGCCACCTAGGCACCCCTAGATACCTCTAGATTTTAGCAAAGGATCCCAGTACAACCTGCTTGCAGTGAAAGAGATGAAAGAAAATCCATTTTTCAAGTGCCTAGTTATTTGCCACCTATATACTTTGAGGAAGTGATATTAGGAAATATGTGGGAAAGTTTTCTGCATTTCTGATTTCATCCCCAACTTTAATATAAAGCTTCGTCTAAAAATGTGGGAAACATTTTGAGATCATCCTCAAAAGGGACCATGCCCCAAACATGCTCATCCATTCTGATTTTGCCACAGTCTTGGACTCCGGGTATTCTTAGGGTCTGTGATATTCAGATTCCCTCTTACTCCAGAGAAAACATGAGTTATTAGTGGTCAGACCTGTGCTGTGCAGGACCATAGCCACCAGTCGCATGTGGGTCCTGAGCACTGGAAACTAGGCCAGCCCGAGTGGAGATCAGCTGCACATGCAAAATGCATACTTGGTTTCAAAGACTATCTTACACAGAGAAAGGATCGTAAAATACTTTATGAATAATTTGTCATATATTGAGTGCTGGTTGAAATGATCCCATCTTGGCTCTATTAGGTTAAATACAATGAAATTAATTTCACCTGTTTTTCTTTGCCTTTAAAAAATGTGGCTACTAGGAATTTTAAAAGGACCTATGTGGCTTGCACTTTGTCGCCATCAGACAGTGTAGGGTAGAGGTCAGGACAGGTCCAGAGGGACCACTGCATATGGAAAGGAGGTTGGCACTTGGCCTTTTGGTACTAGATTCTGAGCCACAGGTTTTTCAGAAATCGGGACATACAACTTGTGATATTGTGATTTATAATAAGAAATACATATCTGGGCTTTGTCCCCATTTCAGGCACAGAGCTCTTTTTTTTAAGATTTTATTTATTAGAGAGAGAGAGCATGAGCAGGGTGAGGGGCAGAAGGAGAAGCAGACTCCCCACTGAGCGGGGAGCCCGATGCAGGACCCCATCCCAGGACCCCATCCCAGGACCCTGGGGAACTATGACCTGAGCCAAAGGCAGTCGTTTAACTCACTGAGCCACCCAGGGGGCACAGAGCTCTTATAATCCTTGGCATTTCCCCATTTCCCCCAAGGGCAGAGTGATAAAGGTGTCTTCTGTTATGGTAATGAGGTGATTTGGGAAACTCATGGGGTGGGCGGGGTGCTAGGGGAGGGGCTGGGAGAGGAGCCAATCATGTGATTTGAAGGTTGGACCTTTCAGCCCCACCCCCTGATTTCACAAGAGGGGAGAGGAGCTGGAGAGTGAATCCCTGGCCAAGGGCCAAAGATCTAATCAACCCTGGCTGTGTGAGGTAGCCTCCTGAAGCCGGGAGAGGCTGGGCTCCTGGGGCTGGTGAAGCTGGAGGTCTGGGGAGAGTGGCCACCCAGAGAGGGTATGGAGGTTCTGCGCCCTACCCCTGTACCTTGCCCCATACCTCACCTCCCTCAGGTGTTCCCAAGTGATACCTTTTCCTAATAAACCAGCAATCTAGTAACAGAAATGTTTCTCTAGAGTCCTGAGTTGCTCTAGCAAATTAATGCAACTCAAGGAGGTGGTGACAAACTAGGCTTTCCATGGCTTCTAAAGGGGGAGGGGGGTAGGCTTGTGGGAGCAAGCCCTTAACTGTGGGATCTGATAGTCTCTGGGTAGATGGTGTTGGAATCGGTTGAATTGTAGGACACCTAGCTGGTGTCAGAGCACTGATTGTTGGTGTGGGGAACACCCCTCCCTGACGCCCCCAACATTGAAATTGGGTGCAGACCCTCTTACAGCTGCAACCAGATGGCCCTGGTATGCTTCAGTAGTATATGATGTCCCCTGTGACTGGTGTTTGTAGCCTGCCTGGAAGGACCTGCAGTGAAGTTAGCACATGTAAGCCCGGGCAGTTGGAGACAAAACCCCTAATCCCTGTGGGCTTCAGCCAAGCTGAACTGTCCCCCTCTCTCTGTGCCAGGTCTCAGTGTCCTGCTGGCTCTGTCAGGATCAGATGCCAAGAATTCTGGAGGTGAGTTTACTCATTACCAAATGCCAGGGAAAGGAAATTGGGATCAGCAACCTGCCTCGAGGGGAGGGAAGGGGCCCTTTTCAAGGGAGACAACGTAAATCTCTGCTGCCTTCTGCCTTTTTCTTGCAGCTCCCAAGAACTTCCCCCCCTTCTCCATCATCACCACCACTTATGTAGCTCTTGCTTTGCACGAGCCTCCATGCTAAGCAAATTCTACACGCATCCCATTCAGTCCTGACATTCCTGCAAAGAAGGTCTGGAGAGTATCCTCACTTGAACAACAGCCCTCAAGGGAAGTAGCTGGCTCAAGGTTGCACAGCTGGTGGATGGTAGACTCTGCCCTTTCTTTCCCAGGGCCTGTATCTAAGTCATGGCAGGAGATACTTTTATTTTTGCCCCATGTCTTGGGTTGGGTTCCCCCCCTCCCAGAAGCATACCCTAAGAAAAGGACCTGAGAGCAAGTCATTTGTCGGGGAGGTGATCCTGGGAAGTACCATCTGGCAGTGGGAAATTACTGGGAAGGTGAGGAGACATAAAGGTCCATTGTCAAGCAGATTACATGAGGGGAGAGGGGAGCGTAGTAAGGAGCATGTACCCCAGCATCCCAGCATGATTCCCCTTCATGGGCGAGGAAGCTGTTATCTTCTTATTTATCTTTTTAAACATGTGGTAAAATATACACAACATAAAATTCACCATTGTCATCATTTCTAAGTGCACAGAGCTCTGGCATCAAGCACATTCCCATTGTTGTATACCCATCCCCACCATTCACCTCCAGAACATTTCTCCTCCTGCCAGACTGGCATTCCCCCCATGAAACAGCAATTCCCCGTTTCCCCTCCCACTAGCCGCAGGATCCACCTGAAGACTTTCTGTCTTTAGGAATCTGGACTCCTCTAGCGGCCTCCTGTAAATGGCACCAAACAGTAGTTGTCCTTTTGTGACTGCTTTATTTACATATCTAATGTCTTCAGAGTTCACCCATGTGGTAGCAGGTGTTGGAATTTCCTTCTTTCTTAAAGCTAATATTCCGTTGTATGGATGGACCACATTGTGTTTATTCATCTGTCACTAGACACTTGGGGTGTTTCCACTTTTTGACTACTGTGAATCATGCTGTTATGAACATGGGTGTGCATATATCTCTTCAAAACACTGCTTTCAATTCTTTGGGCTATATACTTAAAAGTGGTATATGGGATTTCTAATAAAAAAATTGTTAAGACTTGCCAAACTGTTTTCCACAACAGCTGCACCATTTTACATGCGTTACCAGCAGTGCATAGGGTTACAGTTCCTTCACATCTTGCCAATACTTGTTTTCTTTTTTTTTTCCCTGATGATAAAAAAGCCTTTTTTTTTTTTTAACATATTGATTCATGTCAGTCATTGATTGAGGGAACTGTTCCATTGCTAACCCACCATGTGGTAAGCACAGAGGACTCTGGTGGCCAGAGAAAGCCCTCAGGGAAAGACATACTGATGCTGACAGTTAGAAGTTCTACTCTTGAGTGGAAGTGGTGTTGATGGTAGAGGATGGATGTGGGTGGGGCAGGCACGCAAGCATCTGTGTTCAGCCGTGGGAGGGGTGCACGGTGGAGGACAACAGAGCTATTCCCAAAAGGACATCCTTCTGATTACAGCATCTGGGACATCATAAGTGCTCAAGGAATCCTTCTTGAATGAATGAGTAAATTAATGAAAGGATCCTGTGTTCCCTACAGCTTTCTGTCCCATATGCCCTGAACATGCCAACTGCTCCAACAGCACCCACTGTGCTTGTAAAGATGGATTTCAGTCTCCGTCTGGGAGGAGGTACATCAAGCCCCACGAGAAATGTGAAGGTAGAGACTCAATCCATGACATCCTGAAATCTGGAACGGGGTGGGGGCATGTGTGGGGTGCTGGTGAGGCAAAGATGCAGTCGTACTACAAGATAAACATGTCAGAGCTGTCTCAGTGCCCTTAGAGGAGTTCTTATCCCTTGTGTCCCCCTTGCTCTTTCTGAAGCTGGTTTGATGTCTTCCTTTCTTTATATTTTATTATTTATTTATTTATTTATTTATTTATTTATTTATTTATTTATTATGTTATGTTAATCAACATACAATATATCATTAGTTTTTGATGTGGTGATCCACGATTCATTGTTTGCATATAACACTCAATGTTCCATGTAGTACGTGCCCTCCTTAATACCCATCACTGGGTTAACGCATCCCCTCACCCCCTTCCCCTCTAACACCCTCAGTTTGTTTCTCAGAGTCCATAGTCTCTCATGGTTCGTTTCCCCCTCTGATTCCCCCCCTTTCATTTTCCCCTTCCTTCTCCTAATGTCCTTCCTACTATTCCCTATGTTCCACATATAAGTGAAACCATATGATAATTGACTTTCTCTGCTTGACTTATTTCACTTAGCATAATCTCTTCCAGTCCCATCCATGTTGATGTAAAAGTTGGGTATTCATCCTTTCTGATGGCTGAGTAATATTCCATTGTATATATGGACCACATCTTCTTTATCCATTCATCTGTTGAAAGGACATCTTGGCTCAATATTGCGGACATTGCTGCTATGAACACTGGGGTGCACATGCCCCTTCTTTTCACTACATCTGTATCTTTGGGGTAAATACCCAGTAGTTCAATTGCTGGGTCATAGGGTAGTTCTATTTTTAACTTTTTGAGGAACCACCATACTGTTTTCCAAAGTGGCTGTCCCAACTTGCATTCCCACCAACAGTGTCTTTCTTTAGAGGAAGGTAGAGTTCCCAGGACCCTTGGAGTTTCAAGCATCAGTTTTTGTTTGTCTGTCTGAGAATCCCACAAGAGGGGGGACCATGTCTGTTTTGTTCATTACTGTAAGCCAAGGACAGAGAATATGTCACATAACAGAGGCCCAATAAAAAAGTGTTGTCCAAGAGAACAAATGAATAACTCACTATCTTGACACTCAAACATCTTCCATGATCAGGCCCAACTCAGATCTTGACACTCAATATCTTCTATGATTTGGCCTCAGCTGAATAACTTACTATCTTGTCACTCAATATCTTCCATGATCTGAGTATTCCAACTCAGATTCCAGTTTCCCTTTTCACTACTCCCTTCTGCTCCAGCCAAAATCCTTTCTCATCTCCACAAATTCTAAAGGTCCATTTGACTGCCAAAAAGAAAAAACACTCCTGAATATCTAATTGGTGGAGTTTTGTAAATTCAGGAGGCAAACTGGACCATGGTAAACTACTTGGGATTTATTTTATTTTATCATGGCAAAATATAGATAATGTAAAATTTACCAATTTAACCATTTTTGTGTACAGCCCAATGGCATCAAGCACACTCACACTGTTTTGCAGTCATCCCCACCATCTGTCTCCAGAACTTTCCCCAAACTGAGACTCTGTCCCCATGAAGCACTGCCTGCCCACCCCCTGCCCCACCTCTTGCTCCCCACCCCCATCTACTCTCTGTGTCTGTGGATATGATTCCTCTAAGGACCTCCTGTGAGTGGAATCAGACAATATTGGTTTATTCATTTACTTGAATTATTTTTTTCAATTGTGGTAAAATATACACAACAAAATTTATCATCGTAACTATTTTTAAGTGTATAGTTCACTGGCATTAAGTCCATTCACAGTGCTGTGCAACCATCCCCACCATCCATCTCCAAGACTTTTTTTATCTTGCAAAACTGAAACTCTGTCCCCACTAAACATTAACTCCCCGTTCTCCCTCCCCTGGCCCCTGGCTCCCACCATCTACTCTTTGTCTCTGTTAATTTGACTCCTTTAGGGACCTCCTATAAGCGGAATCATACAACATTGGATGTATCTGTTTTTAAAACTTTTTAAAAAGAGTTTAGGAAATTCTCTATTACCCCTTCACCCAATTCCCCTAAGGTTCACCAACAACATGGCTATACTACAATGATGAAAACTAGGGAATTAATATTGATATAAGGATGTTAAACAACAGACTTTTTTTCCAGTTCCACCAGTTTTTTTCTCCAATGCCCCTTTTTGTTTTCTGCTTCAAGAATTATTTCAGGATCCCATTTAGTTGCGATGCTCCTGAGTTGGCATTCTGTGACGGATCCTCAGTCTTTTCTGGTCTTCTCTGACTTAGACACCTTTGATAGGACACCAGAGATGCCCTTTTGCACTTTGCTTTTTTCACTTAACAGTATATCCTAGAAATTATTCCAAATTATGTAGAGATCTTCCCCCATTCTTTTATGTACCTGTGTGGATGAACCATAGTTTATTCAAACTTCTTCTGCATAGGGACATTTTACTTGAATCCTTAGGCTTTTTCCAGTATTTGTGGGAGATGTGTCTTTACAGTCCTGGAGGTGAGGTGCCTTAGTTAAAAGGTAAATCCATATGTAGCTTGATTAGCTATCCCAAGTTTAATTCCAGAAAAGTTGTACCAATTGGCATTCTCACCAGCAATGCATGAAAGCACCTGTCTCCCCACAGTCTTGCTGACAGAACATGTTGTCAGAACGCATCGCCAGTCTGCTAGGTGAGAAATGGTGTATCAGTAGATTTTTCATGATTTTCTCTAATTATGAGCAATTTTTTCGGTAATCTGTTCACCCAACATGGGGCTTGAACTCATGACCCTGAGATCAAGAGTTGCATGTTCCTCTGACTGAGCCAGCCAGGCATCTCTAATTATGAACAATTTTGAACATTTTATATTAGAGGATCATTTTTATATCTTCTTTCTGAATTGTCTGTTCATGTCTTTTCCCTATTTTTTTTTATTATTTGTTTCTTTTCCTCCCAATTTTTTATTTCTTTATATGTTAGAAATTTTGGTCCCTTGTTAGTAGTATACATTGAGAATATTTTCTCTCTGTCAGTTTTCTTTAGACTTTGCTTGTATATTTATTTTTAACCATGCAACTAATTAAAAATTTTTTTTATGTAGGTAAATTTATCAAGGTGCTTAAGTCATCATTAAAATGTTTTCCCTGGGGCACCTTGGTGGCTCATCGGTAGAGGGTCTGACTTTTGATTTTGGCTCAGGTTGTGATCTCGGGGTCATGGGTTCGAGCCCCACCCTGGGCTCTGTGCTGGGGCATGGAGCCAGCTTGGGATTCTCTCTCCCTCTCCATTGGCCCCTCCCCTCCCATGCTCTCTAAAAAATAAAAAATAAAAATAAAATGTTTTTCCCTACACTGAGATCAAAGAATTCACCTCTGTTTAATTCTAGTACCTGTATGTCTTCATTTTTACATTTAGATCTCTAATATATGTAGAGTTTATTCTTTTTAAATTATTATTATGTTCAATTAACCAACACATAGTACATCATTGGTTTTTGATGTAGTGTTCAATGATTCATTAGTGTAGAGTTTATTCTTAAGAAGTGTGTGATATCTGGGTCCCATTTTATCTTATTAAAAAATCCATCCTGGGGCACCTGGGTGGCTCAATCGGTTAAGCGTCTGCCTTCGGCTCAGGTCATGATCTCAGGGTCCTGGGATTGAGCCCCGCATCGGGCTCCCTGCTCCGCGGGAAGCCTGCTTCTCCCTCTCCCACTCCCCCTGCTTGTGTTCCCTCTCTCGCTGTGTCTCTCTCTGTCAAATAAATAAATAAAATCTTTTAAAAAAAATCCATCCTGAACCAGGATAAAGGGGAACCCCGTTCTAGAGAAGGGAAGGGTGCAGAAGTGTAATGTGCATTTGTTATACTGTTTGAGACTATTTGGTTTTGCTGCAGAAAAAAGAAAATCCAATGGGATATATGAAATGCATAAGATGTGTTAAAATAGGTAAGTAGTTGGTGGGTAGAGCATATGTGTGTTAAACATAGAATAGAATGGAGAGACCAACAGTAATATTCATGAAGCGATAAATATACACAAGGTACATAGGTGCTAAATGCTCATGGTAAATTAAATAAGAGGCATTTAATGCCCAAGATACACAATATAAACAAAACATACAAAGCACTTAAGATTTATGAGGTCTTGGGGCACCTGGGTGGCTCAGTTGGTTAAGCAACTGCCTTCGGCTCAGGTCATGATCCTGGAGTCCCAGGATCGAGTCCCGCATCGGGCTCCCTGCTCAGCGAGGAGCCTGCTTCTCCCTGACCCTCCCCCCTCTCATGTACTGTCTCTCATTCTCGCTCTCTCAAATAAATAAATAAATCTTAAAAAAAAAAAAAGATTTATGAGGTCTTAATTCAGTCACTCATTGATGATAACCATTCTGGCCCATATAACCCTCTACCCAAAACACACACCCATAGCCCGATATAACTCATAGACTAGTAGGCAAGTTGCAACTATTGGTTAAATGTACTTGTCCTGAGTCCTTCCAACAGAGAGCATAAGTGTGAGTCATTGGCTCAGGGTAACTTCTGTCTGTGGGTCCCTTTGCTTGAACCTCAACTCTGGTCCACCAGAGAGATGTGGCAGATCAATGGGTCTATTTCTGGACTCTGAGTCTATTTCACTAGCCTCTTTGTCAATTCACGTGCCAGCACTCATTTTATTGAGGCTTTAAAGTGTGTTTCAGTGTCTAATAAGATGAGTCCCCACTGCAGAGCTTTTTTGGCCATTCTTACATGCTTGTATCCACTGTCTTACTCCTTAAAGTCCAGCTAGATGTTTTTCACTAGGATTGTGTTGGATTTATAAATTCACTGGAGGAGAACTATCACCTTTATGATATTGAGTCATCTTATCCAAGAACAGATGCTTATGAATGATGGTGGGTACCCGAGACTCCCTGTGCAAGGGAAGATGGTATAGTTTGATGAGAATGAAAAATGATGTTTTCTCTTGATTTGCAGATATTGATGAGTGTAAGGTTGGGCTGGCAAAGTGCAAGAAGGAATCATACTGTGGAAATAAAATTGGAAGTTACTACTGCAGCTGTTTCTCAAATCGTATCTTGAACTGGCTGGCTATGTTCATGAAATTAGATGATGAAGCATGTTATGGTAAGGATTTCCAAATACTCTTGACAATGAAGAAGGAGTGGTGGGGGGAGACTTTGAGACCTTCATTGATTTCAGGCCAGGGTAAAAGAGCAGAGATCTGTCCTGGCCCTGGTCCTGCATCCTACTATTGTCCCTGGTAATCTTTTCCCAGAAGGTACCACTCAAGCCTCCAGCACCAATCACCATCCTTATGGGGCTGCCTTGCAAGAGTATGTCTCCTGTCTGGGTCTCTTTCCTGGTCTTCCAAAATGACATCTCAGATTTTCTGCTGGACTTCCCTACTTGTTTCTCCCTCTCTCACTTTAAATTCAATTTCTACATCTATTTATCTGTCTATATACTAAACCCTATGAGTTCACACTGATACCTCAGATTCCCATCCAACACGAGGGCTCTTTCTAGCCTTCCCTCTTTTCTTATTTGTGGCTGCTTCTGTGGCATTGAGAACCTGGTTCTCAATGACCACAGCATGTTTACTTATTTGCTCATTCATAGTATAATTCCATGTTTTGAGTTCAATAGTTTGGACTTAACTTCTGGCCCTACCACTTACCAGCTGACTTTTGGGTGGGTAATGACCTAACTTCTATACGCCTCACCTGTAAGTGGGAACAATAATAGCATCTACCATATGAGTTATGTATTGCTGCATAACAAATTACCCCAATGGTAGTGGCTTAAAACAACAATATTGTCTCACAGTCTCTGTAGGCCAGGAATCTACGTGTAATTTCCCTACATTCTCTGCTCCAGGGTTTCTCACAGCTACAGTCAAAGTGTCGGGTGGGGATGCAGTCTCATCTGAAGGCTCATCTAGGGGCAGATTTGCCTCCAAGCTCACTCACGTGGTTGCTGGAAGGATTCAGTTCTTTCAAAGCTACTGGACTGAAGGCCTCAGTTCCTTTCTGGTGGTTGGTGAGAGGCTTCCCTCAGTTCTTAGATATGTCAGCCTCTCCAGCTTGCTTTGTTGTAGTGAGCACATGAGAATATCCAGAAAGAGAGTGTGAACAAAATAGAAGTTGTAGTCTTTTATAACCCAGTCTCAGCAGTGACATCCTATCACTTTTGCTGTGTTCTATTCATTAGCAGTGAGTCACTGGGTCTGATCAGGGGGAGGAGGGTTCCAGGTGGCAAGGATCACTGAGAGTCACTTCAGAAACCTACTTACTTCATGTACTGGGTAGAATAGAATCTCCCCAAGTTCACGTACATCTGGAACCTGGGAATATGATCTTGTTTGGAAAGAAAGTCTTTGCAGATTTAATAAAATCTGCAGTCATACCAGATGAGGGTGGGCCCTCAATCCAATATGACTGGTGTCCTTATAAGAAGAGGGGAATTGGGTATAGAGACACACACACATACAGAGGGACATGCAAGGACAGACACAGAGGCTGAGGTTCTGCTGCCACCAGCCAAGGGACACCAAAGATTGCTTGCAACCACCAGAAACTAGGAGAAACAAAGAAGGATCTTCCTTAGAGCCTTCAGAGGGAGTGTGGTCCTACTAATAACCTTGATTTTGGACTTTTATCCTCCAGAACCATGAGAAAATAAATTTCTATTGTTTTAAAGCCACCCAGTTTGTGGCACTTGGTTACAGCAGCCTTAGGAATCCAATATACCTCACCTACCCATTTTGATTATTAAGGTGTGTAAAATATTCAGTACAGTGCTAGCCACCTAGGAAGGCTCAATAAATATTAGCTATTAAGCTACATAACCCTGTTCTAGAACCTTCTGTCTTTCTTTACATGAAATAGTGTGTATTAAGGCACTTTATATGCCATGTTGTGTAGACAACTGCAGGTATTATTACTACTTCTGTATTATTAACCCAGTTAACACCCACTCCTTCAGGAAGCCTCCTCTGCACCCTCCATATTCTAGGATTTCTCTTTGTGCTCCCAAGGTATCTTGTCCTATATATTAAAAACAGGTGGGACTCTTGTAATCACTTAATCATTTATTTGTCATTATTTACCTAGAGACTCTCCCACCAGACTGCAAACTCCACAAGGGAAGACCCTTTGTTTCTTTGTCAATTTACTTCCATAAGGTTTAGTATTGTTCCTGGCTTTTAGTAGGTGTGCAATAAATACTATTGACTTAATTATTGAACTGGAGGCCCCACCCTAATCCCCTTTTAAATTTCTACTGTAGAAGACATTTTGGACTTCTTGGAGGGAACTTGGGCAAGGATGGGAAGCATCAGAGAAAGACTCAACTCAATAGTGATTGGAAAGGGATGTGGGCCAGGCCTGTTACCTCCCACATTCCACTCAATGGCTACTTTTCTTTCCCAGAGGGCGCCAGTGAGGAGACAACATTCTCAGGGAACATTCAGGTGAGTGAAGTGAAGCCTAGGTCTGGGAGACAGCTGGCTAGTCTTGCTATGTTATTCTCCTGCTCAAATAAGTACCATGGCTCCCTCTGCCTTTTAGGACACACCAGCTCTCACACAGGAATGATTTGTCCCTTCTCCCAGGGGACATCTGGCAATGCCTGGGGACATTTTTTGGTTGTCACAACTAGGGTGCTACTGGCATCTAGTGGGTAGACACCAAGGATGCTGCTAAACACTTAGTTATGCCCGAGGACAGCCTCCCACATTATCTGGCCTCAAATGTCAATAGATACTGAGAAACCATGGGGAAGGTTTTTAGTGCCTCAGCTGTTGTTCAAAGACTGGCATCAAAAATCTAGAGCTTCACTCAACCTCTGTTACCACTTCCCATCCCCTGTCTTTCTCTGTAAGGCACTCTTAATGGGTTCCAGACACCTCATCCTTTAGGTCCTCATGTTCCCATAAATACAATGGAGTGAATGATACACCTTTCACAGGGCTGTGTGTGGTCAATGAGAAGATACATATCAGGTTGAGAGTGCAGAACCTACACCTTAATCAATGTTATTGTCTTCAGGGCTCACCCAACCACACACAAGTATATTCCTGCTTTCTCAAGTTTCAGGAAGAGCCTACCTAACTAGCTTTATTTCTTTGAAAGGAAATTCTGAGGAACAACAGAAGCAAAGAGCACATTGCAAAAATGGCTACCCAAATATTTCAAAAAATGGAAGTGATCATATGGACTGAAGATTTAGCTTCTCCAGGAAAGCATGATAATTCTACACTTGGTATAGGTAAGAAACATAGAGCACTTTCCTTATGACCAAAACATTTTATGAGAGTAATCTTTTGTCAGACCCTGTGTTTATATGTTTATGTGACATGAGAATTCATTCAAGGGGTTCTTCCCAAATGCAGACCTGCTCCCAGGTGACTGTCCTTGGAAAACTTTTAAATGTTTAGCTTCTCTCGCTTAAAAACTTAGTTACCCCCTCACCAGGTACTCCAGTATACATTATTTAAATTTTTTTTTATCTTTAAATATTATATGTAAAAGCTGAGTTTGCCTACGCTGGTTGCAGCTCCATGAAACATGGCCATCCCCTCTCTTCTCCTGGGTTGCTGTGGCCAGTGGATGCTGCTTAGACCATTTTGACCATCTCATCCCCATCAGCCAGAGGTGTGGAAGGGAATGCCATCTGGTCTACCTTGCATACAGAAAAGGAAATCACCAGTAGGGGGCCTTTCGAAGAAGAGAGTTCTTCAACAAATTTCTTATGCATGAGAAGCGAGCAAAGCAGGACTCATTTTCTTAATGTTTCCAGTCTATGAAATCAAGAGGTGCAATGAGAGAAGTGAGAAGACTGTTCTGGAAGCTGGAAATAACACTATGGATATCAACTGTACTGATGCTTTCAAAGGAACCATAGGAGGTACTGTGTTTGAGATGGATTCTCCTGACTTCCAAATCCTAGGCACTGTTGTCTCATTTCTAGGTGACTGGGCCAACTTACAAAGCCTTCAAGGCAGGGGGGACTCTACGTGAGTTCCACTAACCAGGCAATTTGGGGGACACAGTTGGTGGGTACTTTGTGACATGCTGAGGTTCAAACAAGGATCCCTTGGCATGCTTCCTTAAAAGGAACAGGCTGATGCATGATCTGTGTCCATGTGATGGTCTGAAAAGGCAGCACTTGAAAGTGGCAGATGATTGTTGCCTTGAACACTATTTCCCTTGAGAAGTGTTTTATGATTGCCCTATTTAAAATAGTCCCTAGCCTTTCTCTGTCCTATGAGTTGGCAAACTTTTTCTGTGAAAGGACCAGATAGTAATTTTTTTCTCAAGTTCTTATTTAAATTCCAGTTAGTTAACATACAGTGTAATATTAGTTTCACGTATAGAAGTTAGTGATTCATCACTTACATACAACACCTAGTGCTCATCACAAGTGCCCTCCTTAATACCCACCACCCATTTAACCCATCCCTCCACCCACCTTACCTCCAGGAACCCTCAGTTTGTTCTCTATAGTTTAGAGTCTGTTCTATGTTTGCCCTTCTTTTTTCTTTTTTCCCCTATGTTCATCTGTTTTGTTTCTTAAATTCCACATGTGAGTGAAATCATATGGTATTTGTCTTTCCCTGACAGATTTATTTCATTTAGCATAATACACTCTAGCTCCATCCATGTCATTGTAAAAGGTAATATTTCATTCTTTTTTATGGCTAGGTAATATTCCATTATAAATATATAATCCATCCCACATCTTACATCTTTATCCATTCATCAGTTGATGGATATTTGGGCTCTTTCCATAGTTTGACTAATGTTGATAATGCTGCTATGTGTGTATCCCTTCGAATCAGTATTTTTATATCCTTTGGGTAAATACATAGTAGTGCAATTGCTGGATCATAGGGTAGTTCTATTTTTAACTTTTTGAGGAAGCTCCATACTGTTTTCCACAATGGCTGCACCAGTTTGCATTCCCACCAACAGTGTAAGAGGGTTCCTCTTTTTCCGAATCCTTGCCAACATCTGTTGTTTCCTGTGTTGTTAATTTTAGCCATTCTGACAGGTGTGAGGTGATATCTCATCATGGTTTTGATTTGTATTTCCCTGATGATGAGTGATGTTGAACATCTTTTCATGTGTCTGTTAGTCATCTGTATGTCTTCTTTGGAAAAATGTCTATTCATATCTTCTGCCCATTTTTCAACTGGATTATTTGTTTTCTGGATGTTGTGTTTTATAAGTTCTTTATAAAACTAACCCCTTATCAGATATGTCATTTGCAAATATCTTCTCCCATTCCAAAGTTTGCCTTTTAGTTTTGTTGATTGTTTCCTTCGCTGTGCAGAAGCTTTTTATTTTGAAGAAGTCCCAAGAGTTTATTTTTGCTTTTGTTTCCCTTGCCTTGCTTGGAGCAGATGATCTTTTTTTTTTTTTTTAATGTTATGTTAGTCACCATACAGTGCATCATTAGTTTTTTATGTAGTGTTCCATAATTCATTGTTTGTATATAACACCCAGCACTCCAAGCAATACATGCCCTCCTTAATACCCATCACTGGGCTAACCCATCCCCCCACCCTCCTCCCCTTTAAAACCCTCAGTTTGTTTCTTAGGGTCCATAGTCTCTCATGGTTCGTCTCTCTCTCTGATCCCCCCCCCTTCATTTTTCCCTTCCTTCTCCTAATGTCCTCCATGCTATTCCTTATGTTCCACAAATAAGTGAAACCATATGATAATTGACTTTCTCTGCTTGACTTATTTCACTTAACATAATCTCCTCCAGTCCCATCCATGTTGATGTAAAAGTTGGGTATTCATCCTTTCTGATGGCTGAGTAATATTCCATTGTATATATGGACCACATCTTCTTTATTCATTCATCTGTTGAAGGGCATCTTGGCTCTTTCCACAGTTTGGCTATTGTGGATATTGCTGCTATGAACATTGGGGTGCATGTTGGGCCAAATGATCTTTGTTATAACTACTCAACTATGACATTGTAGTGGGAGAGCAGCCATAGATGATTTGTAAATGAAGGGGCATGACTGTGTGCCAATAAAACTTTATATACAAAAACAGGTGGTAGGCTGGATTTGATTCTCAAGCCATAGTTTGCCACCCCTGCTTTATTCCACCATCTCATTTAAATTTCTGTACAGCATGTACACTATGCAATTTTTCTTAATTTATTTGTTGTCCATCTCTCCCACTATAATGTCAGCTGTCTGATGGCAAGAACTTGGCCTGTTTTCATCACTGTTGTATTGCAATGCCTAGAACACTGTCTGGCACACACTGGATGCTCAATAAATATTTGATGAAAGAGTGAATAAATACATTAATGAAAGAGTGCATGAAAAATATCCCAAAGAGAAAGACCTGATTCTCTGGAGAGAGTGAAATACCTGCTGTATTTTCTCCAGAAAATTTCCATCTACTGATTAATCCTCACTCCTTATTGTGAGCTGTCAGATGGGGAAGGCAGAGGGAAAAGATCTACAAATGAGTTGGTTTTTAAAATGGAGTAAATAATAATATAGGTGGAAAGTGGCTTTGGCTAAAACTGGGATGGTGGCCCATGAATAATTGCAGTTTAAGAAATACTACATCATGCTATAGAGCATCATATGTGAATTTACCTTCTGTGAATTAAATTATTCTTGCATGAGAAGGGGAAGGAAAGAGGATAGGAGGGAAACAGAGAAAGACAGAGAGGGAAGGAGAATGAGAGAATGAATTAAAAGAATGTGTCATCCTGCATACCTTCCCATACCTTTCTCAATTAGATACCCCAGAGTGAGCTTGAAATGGAAGATGGGTTCCTGTCTCACATTGAGGTCTTTCATCCATTTTGAGTTTATCTTTGTGTATGGTGTTAGAGAATGGTCGAGTTTCATTCTTCTGCTTGTGGCTGCCCAATTTTCCCAGCACCATTTATTTTTTTTTATTCTTATGTTAATCCCCATACATTACATCATTAGTTTTAGATGAAGTGTTCCATGATTCATTGTTTGTGCATAACACCCAGTGCTCCATGCAGAACGTGCCCTCCTCAATACCCACCACCAGACTAACCCATCCTCCCACCCCCCTCCCCTCTAGAACCCTGTTTGTTTTTCAGAGTCCATCGTCTCTCATGGTTCGTCTCCCCCTCCGATTTCCCCCACTTCATTCTTCCCCTCCCACTACCTTCTTCTTCTTTTTTTTTTCTTAACATATATTGCATTATTTGTTTCAGAGGTACAGATCTGAGATTCAACAGTCTTGCACAATTCACAGCGCTTACCAGAGCACATACCCTCCCCAGTGTCTATCACCCAGTCACCCCATCCCTCCCACCCCACCCCCCATTCCAGCAACCCTCAGTTTGTTTCCTACAATTAAGAATTCCTCATATCAGTGAGATCATATGATACATGTCTTTCTCTGTTTGACTTATTTCACTCAACATAATACCCTCCAGTTCCATCCACGTCATTGCAAATGGCAAGATCTCATTCCTTTTGATGGCTGCATAATATTCCATTGTATATATATACCACCTATTCTTTATCCATTCATCTGTCGATGGACATCTTGGCTCTTTCCACAGTTTGGCTATTGTGGACATTGCTGCTATAAACATCGGGGTGCACGTACCCCTTCGGATCCCTACTTTTGTATCTTTGGGGTAAATACCCAGTAGTGCAATTGCTGGATCATATGGTAGCTCTATTTTCAAATTTTTGAGGAACCTCCATACAGTTTTCCAGAGTGGCTGCATCAGCTTCCCAGCACCATTTATTGAGGAGACTGTCTTTTTTCCATTGCATGTTTTTTCCTGCTTTGTCGAAGATTATTTGACCATAGAGTTGAGGGTCCATATGTGGGCTCTCTATTCTGTTCCATTGGTCTATATGTCTGTTTTTGTGCCAGTACCATGCTGTCTTGTTGATCACTGCTTTATAATATAGCTTGAAATCGGGCAACGTGATGCCCCCAGCTTTGTTTTTCTTTTTCAACATTTCCTTGGTGATTCGGGGTCTTTTCTGATTCCATACAAATTTTAGGATTGTTTGTTCCAGCACTTTAAAAAATCCTAGAAGAGAACATAGGCAATAACCTCTTTGACATCAGCTACAGCAACTTCTTTCAAGATACATCTCCAAAAGCTAGTGAAACAAAAGCAAAAATGAACTTTTGGGATTTCATCAAGATAAAAAGCTTCCTCGCAGCAAAGGAAACAGTCAACAAAACAAGAGGCAACCCACAGAATGGGAGAAGATATTTGCAAATGACACTACAGATAAAGGGCTGGTATCCAAGATCTATAAAGAACTTCTCAAACTCAACACCCAAAAAACAAAGAATCAAGTCAAGAAATGGGCAGAAGACATGAACAGACATTTCTCTGAAGAAGACATACAAATGGCTAACAGACACATGATCATTATCATTATCATTAGCCATCAGGGAAATTCAAATCAAAACCACATTGAGATACCACCTTCTACCAGTTAGAATGGCAAAAATGGACAGGGAAAGAAACAACAAATGTTGGAGAGGTTGTGGAGAAAGGGGGACCCTCTTACACTGTTGGTGGGAATGCAATTGGTACAACCACTTTGGAAAACAGTGTGGAGGTTCCTCAAAAAACTAAAAATAGAGCTACCCTATGACCCAGCAATTGCACTCCTGGGTATTTACCCCAAAGACACAGATGTAGTGAAAAGAAGGGCCATACGCACCCCAGTGTTCATAACGGCAATAGCCACAATAGCCAAACTGTGGAAAGAGCTGAGATGTCCTTCAACAGATGAATGGATAAAGATGTGGTAAATATATACAATGGGATATTACTCAGTCATCAGAAGGGATGAATACCCAACTTTTACATCAACATGGATGGGACTGGAGGAGATTATGCTAAGTGGAGAAAGTCAATTATCATATGGTTTCACTTATTTGTGGAACATAAGGAATAGCATGGAGGACATTAGGAGAAGGAAAGGAAAAATGGGGGGGGGGGAATTGGAGGGAGAGATGAACCATGAGAGACTATGGACTCTGAGGAACAAACAGGGTTTTAGAGGGGAGGGGTGAGGGGGTATTGGTTAGCCCAGTGATGGGTATTAAGGAGGGCACGTACTGCATGGAGCACTGGGTGTTATACAAAAACAATGAATCATGGATCACTACATCAAAAACTAATGATGTATTATATGGTGACTAACATAACAAAATTTAAAAAAAACAAACTAATGATATATTGTATGTTGACTAACATAACATAATAAAAGAAAAGGAAATATAAAATAAAATAAAAAATAAATAAAATGGAAGATGAGAATGTGTGGTTTCCTCATTCTACCAGTTCCACCTGCTCTTTTGAGGACAAACATCTTGCCTCATGGCTCTGATTTTGATGTCTAAGGGCTCATATATATTTTTTAATTCATTAATGGATATTTTGCATGCATATCTCTTATAATGTGTTGTACACTATAATATGTATTACATGTACAAAATGCTGTACCCCAAACCACACATAATGTGTTGATGTAGCAACATAAGGGATTTCCAAGGGCGATTTTGACTATACATAATATATGCTTTATGACTCTCACACAAGACACTAGCATACTGATATCCTATAATACAGATGTCCTCTAAAGTGATTTCTGTTTTCTCAGATAGAAGTGCAGTTGCGCTTATCACTTATCAGTCTCTTTGGGATATTCTGAATGGATCCTTTTTTAATGATGGAAGAGGGACACAGGAAATGAAACTGAACTCTCGTGTCGTGAGTGGCACCATTAGTACAAAGAAAAAAGTGTATCTGTCTGAACCTGTGTTCCTGACCTTCCAACATATTCAGGTGAGCAAAATCCAGAGCTGGTTCTCTGTGCATTACCTCAAAGAGGTGTGTTATGACGGGTCCTGCCAAGAAACTGAATCCAACTCTGCTCATTCAGAGTTAACAGAACCAACAAGAAATGTTGAGGCACCCAGAGATTGCCACCAGGGGAAGCTATTATCACATTGAAGCCTAAAAAGGCAATAGGGGGATGAGCATTGTTGAGCCCAGTGAGAGCTGGAGACATGCAGGAGGGTTGCCCTGCATGGAGATGGAGATATTCTGAAGCAGAAGAAGTGTCTGGAAGAAACACCTGACTTCCTCCTCCTCTCATCTAAGGACTTCTCACCAGTTCCTCTCATTCATTGTCCCAGTGACAAGGAGCCTGGGTAAAGCAGTTCATAAGGGTCAATCCCTGGGGCTCTGAGATGAGCAGAGAAGGGCAGAATAAAGGAAGAATAAACCCCACAGAAGGTGTGTTCATATGAAACTCTTCCCCACAAGTGTTCTAGATAATGGGATTTTCCCATTCCAGTTTCTAATGCAATGCATCCATGACTAACCTATAAAATTAAAATAATAAAACCAGAAAGAGCCCCACTTTCATGCTATTTTCTTTTCAGCCTGCTGGTGCAAGAACAAAACATTTCTGTGTCTACTGGAAAGGATCAGAGGAGGGGGGCAGCTGGTCGACAGAGGGCTGCTATCATGTGGGCAGCAACGATTCACACACCAAATGCAAGTGCTTCCACCTTTCCAGCTTTGCTGTCCTCATGGCTCTTGTTCCCAAGGTACCAAGATTCATGCTCCCTTCCTGGTATCTGATTGTGTCCAAGAAACTGTGAGATTGTCCTCTCCATGTCTTAGAAAAAGACTGAGATAAGAAGTCAAGTGGAAGTAGTTTACTTGAGAGGTAATTCCAGGAAGCACCAATAAGGGGCAGCGAAATGAAACAATAAAAAACAAAAGTTAATGCAGAGAGCATTATCAAGCCACTCACTACTTTGGGCATCTGGAATTTAATTCCCTCTAGGGTACTCTGGGAATCAGTGTAGGAGATGCATCTGAGTCATCCTAACTGAACTGCAAGAGAGCTAGGCTATCTATACACCACCTCCTCTCAGGCATTGGTTGAAAGCTGCATGGGGGTGGGGGTCATTAATTCTGGCATGTCCATGGGCATGGGCAGAGTAAGCTCAAGCTAGCAGAGAAAGCTCTCAAACATTGGAAAGTTGGGTTGTCAACCCCTACAGTTGCGGGGTCTAAGATGATCTGGAATCAAACATCCATTACTCTGCAAGAGACAGTTACAAATGGTCAGATGGGAAAGAAGGCAACTGACTGTCACCAATGAAAAAGTATGGGTCCTTGAACTTCCCAGATCCCAACCACATCTAGGATCAGCCAGATTTAAAGAAATTTACCTAACTTCTTCCCCTATTTCTTTTAAGCTCTCAATTACTGAATATTTACTGTATGACAATCATTATATTACACATTTAAATGCATTGGCCTCATTTTATTCATTCAACAAATTTGCATATGACTGCCTACTATATGTCAGATGCTGTTCTAGGCATTGAGGATACAGCAGAGAACAAAACAGATAAACAAATTCCAACCTTCATGGAGATGACTTTGGAGAGCTATGTTGTCCAATAGGATCACCAACCACATATGGCTATTGAGCACTTGAAACGTGGCTAGTGTGGCTGAGAACCAACTTTTTTATTTTATTTAATTTTAATTTATTTAAACTAAGAAGCAGTGTGAAATATTTTTCCATTAAATACCACTTCATTCGTAGGATTTCACTTTTATCATTGAAAATAAAAGCATCTGAATTCAGATGTGTTGTAAGCATAAAATACACCCTGGATTTCAAGGGCTTAATATGGAAAAAAGTATCAAATATCTCACTAATAATTGTTTTACATTGATTGTAATTTGAACTGATTGCATTTTTGTTACATTGATTAATTATATTCAATACATTGGACTGATAATATTTTGAACATATACTATTAAATTAATTTGACCTGATTCTTTTCACATTTTAAAAGATACGGCTACTAGAAAATTTTAAATTCCACATGTGGCTCGCATATTTCTTTTGGACAGCACCAGGCTAGTGGTTTTGGTTTTTAATAGCCTTGTGTGGTGAATGCTATTAGTGCACCCATTTTGAAGATGAGAACATCAAATCTCAGAGAGGTTAAGTCAGTAATTTAAGGGACTGAACTTGGAAGCCCATCAGACTCTCCATCAGAAACATAACTGCAGAATTGAAAACTATAATGAATTCTTCATTTGGTGGCTCATAGGTGGATCCTGTGTTGACCATGATCACCTATGTGGGGCTGAGCCTCTCTCTGCTGTGCCTCCTCCTGGCAGCCCTCACCTTCGTCCTGTGCCGACCCATCCAGAACACCAGCACCTCCCTCCACCTGCAGCTCTCCATCTGCCTCTTCCTGGCCCACCTGCTCTTCCTTACAGGGATTGATCAAACTGAGCCTAAGGTAGGTAATTTAACCAAATCACCTTCTTGTCATAATCAAATCTAGCCATCTTGTCTTGAGGAAGGATGGGGAGAAGGCAAGAGTCAGCAGTAATGGTAACAACATGGATGGAGCTAGAGGGTATTATGCTAAGCATAATAAGTCAGAGAAAAAAAATACCATATGATTTCACTCATGTGTAATTTAAGAAATAAAACAGATGAACATAGGGGAAGGGAAGGAAAAATAAAATAAGATAAAAACGGGGACAAACCATAGTGACTCTTTTTTTATTTTTATTTTATTATGTTATGTAAATCACCATACATTACATCATTAGCTTTTCATGCAGTGTTCCATGATTCATTGTTTGCATATAACACCCAATGCTCCATTCAATATGTGCCCTATTTAATACCCATCACCAGGCTAACCCATCCCCCCACCCCCCTCCCCTCTAAAACCCTGTTTGTTTCTCAGAGTCCATAGTCTCTCATGTTCGTCTCCCCCTTCAATTTACCCCCCTTCATTTTTCCCTTCCTACTATCTTCTTCTTTTTTTTTTTTTAACATATATTATTTGTTTCAGAGGTACAGGTTTGTGATTCAACAATCTTACACAATTCACAGAACTGACCAAAGCACATACCCTCCACAATGTCTATCACCCAGCCACCCCATCCCTCCCAACCCCCACCACTCCAGCAACCCTCAGTTTGTTTCCTGAGATTAAAAATTCCTCATATCAGTGAGGTCATACAATACATGTCTTTCTCTGATTGACTTATTTTGCTCAGCATAATACCCTCCATTTCCATCCACGTCGTTGCAAATGGTAAGATTTCATTCCTTTTGATGGCTGCATAATATTCCATTGTATATATAAACCACATCTTCTTTATCCATTCATCTGTTGATGGACATCTCGGCTCTTTTCATAGTTTGGCTATTGTGGACATTGCTGCTGTAAACATCAGGGTGCACATACCCCTTCGGATCATTACATTTGTATCTTTGGGGTAAATACCAGTAGTGCAATTGCTGGGTCATATGGTAGCTCTATTTTCAACTTTTGAGGAACCTCCATACTGTTTTGCAGAGTGGCTGCACCACCTTGCATTCCCACCAACAGTGTAGGAGGGTTCCCCTTTCTCTGCATCTTTGCCAACATCTGTCATTTCCTGACTTGTTAATTTTAGCCATTCTGACTGGTGTGAGGTGATATCTCATTGAGGTTTTGATTTGCATTTCCCTGATGCCGAGTGATGTTGAGCACTTTTTCATGTGTCTGTTGGCCATTTGGATGTCTTCTTTGGAAAAATGTCTGTTCATGTCTTCTGCCCATTTCTTGACTGGATCATTTGTTCTTTGGGTATTGAGTTTGAGAAGTTCTTTATAGATTTTGGATACTAGCCCTTAATCTGATATATCATTTGCAAATATCTTCTCCCATTCTGTCAGTTGTCTTGGTTTTGCTGACTGTTTCTTTTGCTGTGCAAAAGCTTTTTATCTTGATGAAGTCCCAATAGTTCATTTTTGCCCTTGCTTCCCTTGCCTTTGGCGATGTTTCTCGGAAGAAGTTGCTGCAGCTAAGGTTGAAGAGGTTGCTGCCTGTGTTCTCCTTTAGGATTTTGATGGACTCCTGTCTCATATTTAGGTCCTTCAACCATTTGAGTCTATTTTTGTGCGTGGTATAAGGAAATGGTCCAGTTTCATTCTTCTGCATGTGGCTGTCCAATTTTCCCAACACCATTTGTTGAAGAGACTGTCTTTTTTCCATTGGACATTCTTTCCTGCTTTGTCGAAGATTAGCTGACCATAGAGTTGAGGGTCCATTTCTGGGCTCTCTATTCTGTTCCATTGATCTATGTGTCTGTTTTTGTGCCAGTACCATACTGTCTTGATGATTACAGCTTTGTAATAGAGCTTGAAGTCTGGAATTGTGATGCCGCCAGCTTTACTTTTCTTTTTCAACATTCCTCAGGCTATTCGGGGTCTTTTCTGGTTCCATACAAATTTTAGGATTATTTGTTCCATTTCCTTGAAAAAAATTGATGGTATTTTGATAGGGATTGCGTTGAATGTGTAGATTGCTCTAGGTAGCATTGACATCTTCACAATATTTGTTCTTCCAATCCATGAGCATGGAATGTTTTTCTATTTCTTTGTGTTTTCCTCAATTTCTTTCATGAGTATTTTATAGTTTTCTGAGTACAGATTCTTGCCTCTTTGGTTAGATTTGTTCCTAGGTATCTTATGGCTTTGGGCGCAATTGTAAATGGGATCGACTCCTTCATTTCTCTTTCTTCTGTCTTGTTGGTGTGGAGGAATGCCACTGATTTCTGTGCATTGATTTTATATCATGACACTTTACTGAATTCCTGTATGAGTTCTAGCAGTTTTGGGGTGGAGTCTTTTGGGTTTTCCACATAAAGTATCATATCATCTGCAGAGAGTGAGAGTTTGACTTCTTCTTTGCTGATTTGGATGCCTTTGATTTCTTTTTGTTGTCTGATTGCTGTGGCTAGGATGTCTAATACTATGTTGAATAGCAGTGGTCATAGCGGACATCCCTGCCATGTTCCCTACCTTAGGTAGAAAGCTCTCAGTTTTTCCCCATTGAGAATGATATTCGCTGTGGGTTTTTCATAGATGGCTTTTATGATATTAAGGTATGTACCCTCTATCCCTATACTCTGAAGAGTTTTGATCAAGAAAGGATGCTGTACTTTGTCAAATGCTTTTTCTGCATCTATTGAGAGGATCATATGGTTCCTGTTCTTTCTCTTATTAATGTATTGTATCACTTATTAATGTAATGTATTGATTGATTTGCAGATGTTGAACCAACCTTGCAGCCCAGGGATAAATCCCACTTGGTTGTGGTGAATAATACTTTTTTTTCCTCATTTTTTAAAAAATTTTATTATGTTATGTTAGTCACCATACATCATTAGTTTCTGATGTGGTGATCCACGATTCATTGTTTTTGTATAACACCCAGTGCTCCATGCAGTGTGTGCCCTCCTTAATACCCATCACCGGGTTAAACAATCCCCGCTCCACCTTCCCCTCTAAAACCCTGTTTGTTTCTCAGAGTCCATAGTGTCTCATGGTTCATCTCTCCCTCCAATTCCCGCCCCCCAATTTTTCCTTTCCTTCTCCTAATGTCCTCCATGCTATTCCTTATGTTCCACAAATAAGTGAAACCATATGATAATTGACTTTCTCTGCTTGACTTATTTCACTTAGCATAATCTCCTCCAGTCCCATCCATGTTGATGTAAAAGTTGGGTATTCATCCTTTCTGATGACTGAGTAATATTCCATTGTATATATGGACCACATCTTCTTTATCCATTCATCTGTTGAAGGGCATCTCGGCTCTTTCCACAGTTTGGCTATTGCAGATATTGCTGCTATGAACACTGGGGTGCATAGGGCCCTTCTTTTCACTACATCTGTGTCTTTGGGGTAAATACCCAGGAGTGCAATTGCTGGGTCATAGGGTAGCTCTTTTTAATTTTTTGAGGAACCTCCACACTGTTTTTGTGCCAGTACCATGCTGTCTTGGTGATCACTGTTTTGTAATACAGCTTGAAATTGGGCAACGTGATGCCCCCCACTTTGTTTTTCTTTTTCAACATCTCCTTGGCGATTCAGGGTCTTTTCTGATTCCATACAAATTTTAGGATTGTTTGTTCCAGCACTTTGAAAAATGTCATTGGAATTTTGATCAGGATGGCATTGAAGGTATAGATTGCTCTGGGTACCATAGACATTTTCACAATGTTTATTCTTCCGATCCATGAGCATGGAATATTTTTCCATCTTTTTGTCTTCTTCAATTTCTTTCATGAGTGTTCTGTAGTTCCTAGAATATAGATCCTTTACCTCTTTGGTTAGGTTTATTCTGAGGTATCTTATGGTTTTTGGTGCTATTGTAAATGGAATCGTTTCTCTAATTTCTCTTTCTACAGTTGCATTGTTAGTGTATAAGAAAGCAACTGATTTCTGTGCATTGATTTTGTATCCTGCCACATTACTGAATTGCTGTATGAGTTCTGGTAATTTGGGGGTGGAGTCTTTTGGGTTTTCCACATAAAGTATCATGTCGTCTGTGAAAAGAGAGAGTTTGACTTCTTCTTTGCCAATTTGAATACATTTCATTTCTTTTTGTTGTCTGATTGCTGTTGCTAGGACTTCTAGTACTATGTTGAACAATAGTGGCAGGAGTGGGCAACCTTGACGTGTTCCTGATCTTAAGGAAAAGGCTCTCAGCTTTTCCCCATTGAGGATAATATTCGCTGTGGGTTTTTCATGGATGGATTTTATGAACTTGAGGAATATTCCCTCTATCCCTATACTCTGAAGAGTTTTAATCAGGAAAGGATGCTGTATTTTGTCAAATGCTTTTTCTGCATCATATGGTTGGGATGGACCATATGGTTCTTCTCCCTCCTCTTATTAATGTGATCTATCACACTGATTGATTTGTGAATGTTGAACCACCCTTGCATCCTGGGGATAAATCCCACTTGGTCGTGGTGGATGATCCTTTTAATGTATTGTTGGATCCTATTAGCTAGGATTTTGTTGAGGATTTGGAATCCATATTTATCAGGGATATCAGTCTGAAATTCTCCTTTTTGATGGGGTCTTTGCCTGGTTTGGGGATTAAGGTAATGCTGGCCTCATAGAATGAGTTTAGAAGTTTTCCTTCTGTTTCTATTTTTTGAAACAGCTTCAATAGAATAGGTTTATTTCTTCTTTGAATGTTTGGTAGAATTGCCCAGGGAATCCATCAGGCCCTAGACTCTTGTTTTTTGGGAGGTTTTTGATCACTGCTTCAATCTCGTTACTGGTTATTAGCCTATTCAGGTTGTCAATTTCTTCCTATTTCAGTCTTGGCAGTTTATAGGTTTCCAGGAAGGCATCCATTTCATCCAGATTGCTCAGCTTATTGGCATATAGTCGCTGATAATAATTTCTAATATTTGTTTCTATTTAGGTCTCCTACTCCTTTGCCATCTTGCTCCTTCCTATTTTTTATTTTTTTAAGTCATCACATTTTTATTATGTTCAGTTAGCCACCATATAGTACATTTTTTTATGTAGTGTTTATATAGTACATTAGTTTTTTATGTAGTGTTCAATGATGTAATTGCGTATAACACCCAGTGCTCATCACAACTTGTGCCCTCCTTAATACCCATCACCTGGCTATCCCATTCCCCCACTCCCTCCCCTCTGAAATCCTCAGTTTGTTTCCCAGAGTCCATAGTTTCTCATGGTTTATCTCCCTCTCTGATTTCCCCCCCTTCAGTTTTCCCTCCCTTCCCCTATTGTCTTCCATGCTATTCCTTATGTTCCACATATGAGTGAAACCATATGGTAATTGTCTTTCTCTGCTTGACTTATTTCACTTAGCATAATCCCCTCCAGTTCCATCCATGTTAATGCAAATGATAAGTATTCATCCTGTCTGATGGCTGAGTAATATTCCATTGTATATATGGACCATATATTCTTTATCCATTCATCTGCTGAAGGGCATCTCAGCTTCTTCCACAGTTTGGCTATTGTGGAATTGCTGCTATGAACATTGGGGTGTACGTGCCCCTTCTTTTCACTACACCTGTATCTTTGGGTTAAGTAACTAGTAGTGCAATTGCTGAGTCATAGGGTAGCTCTATTTTTAACTTCTTTAGGAACCGCTACACTGTTTTCCAAAGTGGCTGTACCAGCTTGCATTCCCACAAACAATGTAAGAGGGTTCTCCTTTCTCCACATCCTCGCCAACATTTTTTGTTTCCTACCTTGTTAATTTTTGCCATTCTAACTGGTATAACGTGGTATCTCATTGCGATTTTAATTTGAATTTCTCTGATGGTTAGTTATGTTGAACATTTTTTCATGTGTCTGTTAGCCATTTGTATGTCTTCTTTGGAGAAGTGTCTGTTCGTGTCTTCTGCCCATTTTTGACTGGATTATTTGTTTTTTGGGTGTTGAGTTTGAAAAGTTCTTTATAGATCTTGGATACCGGCCCTTTATCTATAGTGTCATTTGCAAATATCTCCTTCCAGTCCGTGGGTTGCCTCTTTGTTTTGTTGACTGTTTCCTTTGCTGTGCAGAAGTTTTTATCTCAATGAAGTCCCAAAAGTTCCTTTTCCCTTTTGTTTCCCTTGCCTTTGGAGATGTGTCTTGAAAGAATTTGCTATGGCTGATGTGGAAGAGGTTACTGCCTATGTTATCCTCTAGGATTTTGATAGATTCCTGTCTCACATTGAGGTCTTTCATCCATTTAGAGTTTATCTTTGTATACGGTGTAAGAGAATGGTCCAGTTTCATTCTTCTGTATGTAGCTCTCCAATTTTCCCAGCACCATTTATTGAAGAGGCTGTCTTTTTTTCCATTGGATATTCTTTTCTGCTTTGTCAAAGATTAGTTGACCATAACATTGAGGGTTCATTTCTGGGTTCTCTATTCTGTTCCATTGGTCTATATGTCTGTTTTTGTGCCAATACCATGCTGTCTTGGTGATCACAGCTTTGTTTTAAAGATTTATTTATTTATTTTGAGAGAAAAAGAGAGAGAGAGATTGAGAGAGAGAGAAAGAGCTAGCAGGGGGAGGGGCAGGGGGAGAGGGAGATGGAGAATCCTAAGCTGACTCCCTGCTGAGCGCAGAGCCTGACTCAGGGCTTGATCCCACAACCCTGAGATCATGACTTGAGCCAAAATCAAGAGTTGGTTGCTCAATCATCTTATCCACCCAGCACCCCAAGAGACTCTTAACTATAGGAAACAAACTGAGGGTTACTGGAGGAGAGGTGGGGGGGGGACAGGGTAATTGGGTGATGGGCAATAAGGAGAGCACTTGATGTAATGAGCACTGGGTGTTATATGCAACTGATAAATCTCTAAATTCTACCCCTTAAACTAACAATATACTATATATTAACTAAATTAAATTTAAATTTAAAAAATTTTTAAATAAATAAAAAAATTAAAAAATAGAGTCAACAGTGATGGTGTTAGGGGAAAAAGCAAGTTTTGATTTCAACTCTCTTCATCTGTAACTCTGAATAAAACCTGTACTTTTTGAGAAGCCATTTAGCAAGCTGACTGAGAGTCATACTGATGGCATTAGGTAAGGTAACAGTAGTTCCTGTAACAAATAAACTCCAAAATGTCATTGACTAAGCACAAGAGTGGTTAATATCCCCCTTCTGTATTAGTGGAGGATGGACAAACAGGTTTGAAAGGAGTCTATCCTCCAACTTCAGGCTTATGGAAGCTCTTCTGCCTTGTATGCACAGCTTTCAAGGTCATCCAAGAGTCCTTTCCATTTTCGTTAACTGAAAAGAAAAAAGAACATGGCAGAGTCCCATGAGGGAGGTTTATATGGGCCATCTTAGAAAGTGGTGCACATCACATCCCTTCACGTTCTACTGGCTATAAATCAGTGAAGTGGTCCCACCTGAGAGCAAGGGGAGCAAGGGGAGCAGGGAGATGTAGATGAAGCTTCATCCTAGTGACAAGTCTATAGTCTGGAATCAGGGGTAGAGGGAGTTTTGAATTCTGGGTGGACAGTGGCTTTGCTACACAAGTGATATTAGCTTTTGTCTCCATTATGATCACAGTCATCATCATAGCCAGGAAGAATTGGAACTAACTGTTTTCCAAAGTTCCTTTTAACCCTAAAAGACTACTATATCACAGCCAGAAGGTTGTGAAAGCACTATTTTTCTCCCCTGGGAGACAATACATTGCTATGGTTAAGAGGAAGTATAGTCTCTGGAGACAGTTTGGGTTTCAAATCCATTTCTATTTTTTACTAGCTATGTTATATTGGGTGAGATTTACCTTTTGGTCCCCAGTTTCCTCATTAGGAAATGGGCAAGGTTGGCAAGTACAGTGCTGACACTGATTCTGGCCCACCCTCTGTTTCTGTTAAAAAAAAAAAATCTGTTTTATAAAACAGTCTGTTTTGTTTATTGGAACCACAGCCACCAATGTCAGAGATGGATGTCCCAGCTCAAGCAGAGAGCAAATTCTCCCTTCCTCCATCTAAGTTTTTCTTAGACCCTCAGGTGGATTGAATGATGATGCCCTCATTGGTGAGGGTGATCTTTACTTAGTCTACCAACTCAAATGCTAATCGCTTCCTGTAAAACCCTCACAGACACACCCAGAAATGATGTTTTACATGTTATCTGGACATTCCTTATCTGTCGAGTTGACACATAAAATTAAGCATCAAACCCACCCAAAGGGCAAAGGCCATGGAATATTCATCTACCAACTCTTGTCTGTCATGAATCTGAGGACTGTTCCCATGGCATTCATTCCTTGGTATTTCTAGCCCGCTCCATATGTGGTGTAAGCAAGGGACACTGAGAGCCCCCCAAAAATGTGTTGCCCCCAGGCAAAATGTCACAGGTGTTAGAATTGAAAATGTAGGCCAACATCCAGGAAATGCTAAGTGCTGCGGACATGATCAGGCACAGACCACATTCCGAACTCTTGTCTCCCCTCCAGGTGCTGTGCTCCATCATTGCAGGGGTGCTGCACTACCTCTACCTGGCCTCCTTCACCTGGATGTTCCTTGAAGGGCTGCACCTCATCCTCACCATTAGGAATCTCAAGGTGGCCAACTACACCAGTGCAGGCAAATTCAAGAAGTTCATGTACCCTTTAGGCTATGGGATTCCAGCTCTCATTGTGGCTGTGTCTGCAATAGTAGGACCCCAAAATTATGGATCACAAACTCAGTAAGCATGATGTGTGCCTTTATGGTGGAAGTGGCGTCTGTGGCTGATATATGATCTGAAATCAAAAAACATTTCAGTCCATTTCCTGTTATGAATTATACTTCACAAAACCAGTCCCATTTTAAGCCAGAATTCTATCTTCTCTTAGAAATTCCTAGAGGAATGCTTCTCAGCATCTTTGGAGTTGGATCGTTTTGAGACTTTTGGTGAAATCTAGGGCTTATTTCCCCAAACAAGGAAATATACCTTTCAGACAAATGTACTTACACATAAAATTTTGAACACAACTTCAGGACATTAGGGACAAAAAAGTATACTCAGAAAATTCAGGGACAGAAAAGCCCACCTCTGGCCTCTGTGTTCTGGAGGATTCTGGAAGAGCTTGAGATTCATCCCAAAATGTAAAGAGTAACAACAATAGCAACAAATCTTGAAGGCCTGTGATGCATCAGAGATAGTGCATATCATGTCTCATTCTCCCCGTGATCCTGTGGGGTCCGCACGGTTCATCACCCATACTCAGGACATCTGGGTCCTAGCACATCTAAGAAACTTTCTTAAGGTCTCAGCTAAAAAGAGAATAAGTCAGAATTCCTCACTAAAGGAATTGCTGCCTCACTAAAGAAGTTTGCAAAGCTCTGCAAAGTTAGTTGAAGACGTTAGTATTTTGGCAATGGGGCTTCGGTTAGGGAGTAGGCATGCATGTGCTAAAACAACATGATGAAGGTGTCTCTCTTGAAGAAAAAAAGATGTCCTGTCTCCAGCCTGAACCCTATGTCCTGCTAGAATGATTCTGGAGATCTCATGGTAGCGTAGATCAAGGGTTGACAAACTTTCTATAAAGGGCCAAATGGTAAATGTTTTTGTCTCTGAGGGCCATATGATCTTTGTGGCAATTACTCAATGTTGCCCTTGTGGTGGGAGAGCAGCCAATTCATAGACCATATATAAATGGATGGGTGTGGTTATGTTTCAATAAAGCTTTATTTACAAAAACAAGGGGTGGACTGGATTTGGACTGTGGGTCATCATTTGTAAAACTTGGAAGAGAACTTAAGTGTCAGAGCTTTTCTGCTCACTGAGTGTTGGCAATTGCTTGTTACATTTACTAGTTTTATGCTGCCAGGTCTTTGTTCAGGATAATTTATACTATCTTTGCCAACATAAGGCATGATTTAATAAAAAGTATTTGGGCAACACTGTACTTGATACATGGAAAATATTTAGTGTTGGTAGGTATTCTTGTAGTTAAATTACTACTTTTACTCTCTTTCTGATAGCAATCATTATTTGGGGGCACTATTTATTGAACCTTACCTCTTTGCCAGGAACCATACTCAAAAACTACATACACATTATCTCACTTGATCTTTCCTACAAGATCTATCTATATGGGGAAAACTGAAAAAGTCTGATGAAAAAAATCAAAGAAGATTCAAATAAATGGAGAGATAGTCCATGTTCATGGATAGGAAGATTCAATATTGTCAAGAAGTCAGTCAGTTCCTCCCAAATTGATCTATAGATTCAATGCATTCACAACAACAATCTCAGAAAATTATTTTGTAGATATTGATAAACTGATTCTAATGTTTATATAGAGAAGCAAAAGATCCTAAGTAGCTAACACAATATTGAAGGAGAAGAATGAAGTCAGAGGACTGACCCTACCTGACTTCAAAACTTGGCATATAGGCACTGTAATCATGTAATCTTTTCAATACTTCCATTTGCCCCCACTTTACACTTAAGGAAACTGAGGCTTCGAGCATACAGCTTGGGTCAGATGAGGACCCATGTCTGATGGCACTAAAATCTAGGTTCTAAATGAAATGGTTCCCAGCACTGGTTGGATCTTGCTACAGGAGTCTGAATTCAAACTCTCTGCCCTCTGAGAGATAGGCAGCTCATTCATACCCTTCTCTCAACAGCTGCTGGCTCAAGCTCAATAAAGGGTTCATCTGGAGTTTCATGGGGCCAGTGGCAGTCATTATCTTGGTAAGTGACTAGTGATAGTTATTTATGGGTGTGTCTGCCCTGGGTTGGCCTAGCATGGAGTGCATTTCTTGCTGTGAAAATGGAAATGAAGTGAAGATAAGAAAATACAGCCTAATGTGATTAACTCCTCTTCCTAGAAATACTGTCTTCATATGTCTTTCCCTTGCTCCCTTACGGATTACTAAGGGAGCTGTGATATAATATAACTCTCTGCTGGGGATTCTTGTAAAAACCTATGTTTGTTCATTCAACAAACATTTAGCAAGTATCTACTCTGCACAGAGTGACATGTTCTCCTGTTTGCCAACAACTTTCTGATCACATCCATTGTCCTGGTATAGACATTAATAGTAATCTTTCACTTTCAAGGTATCTTGGTTTGAATGATACATTATATAGTCACCCTAATCAAGCACCAAGTGCCCCAGGTCCATATACACACAATGTGCTGTATAAAATACCAGAGCATAACATCCTATGAAGCCAGTATCTTTTGGAAAAAGATACTTAGGTCCACCTCAAATTGGGTTTCATGACATGGTCTCAAAATAAAATTCCAAGTCAATATTTCATTCTGTGTCCACAGATAAACTTGGTGTTGTACTTCCAAATTCTGTGGATTTTGAGAAGCAAACTTTCCTCCCTCAATAAAGAAGTTTCTACCATTCAGGACACCAGGTAAGAAGGTCCCAGAATCAGTGGTATCCACAGATTTTTCCTACAAGGCTACTTTTCTTTATACCTGGGAAAGAAAAACCTATACAAAAATCTGATATAAAATTTCATGGTACTGGATAAAGGGTATGTGCAGTACAACTTCTAGAAGTAAAAACTATAATTTTCAGGTAGCTTAATGTACTCCTTGATCTCTTTATTCAAAAATATTCATTGGGTTCCTCCTTTGTGTAGTAAACTCTTCATCTGAAATTCATGCCAAGAGTATCAACATTATCCTCCCTCCCCCACCCCGCTAGTCCACCCACTTCTGGACTCCATTATCCTTGGTTGTAGAGACTCAGTTCTTACTATGCTGATCTAAATTATTAAAAATAACGATAAGAACAACTAACATTAACTAGGAACTTAGTAGATGTTTGGAGTTTACCAATATTCTTTTACTGAATGCTCATAACTTCAATCTATGTGGTGGGCACAACTACCATCCCCCCATTGATAAGAGGAGCAAGTGCTTATTTTACCCAAGCATGGGCAAAAATTTGCATTGGTGAGTCATGTGGACAAAACTTAAAGGAATATCTTTCCAATTTCAGACCCTGGCTTTGATCTCATCTACTTATCAGACCAAGCTAACATCTCTTTGCCTTAGTATTTTTAGTCTTGGAGGGTCACAGCTTCACCCTTCTTGGCGTTTCTTCATCTCTCTACACGTGTTGGATGAGTGCAGGCTCACTCCCCTGTGTGCATGCACACACACACACTCACACGTGTGATCTCTCCTAGACAGTTGCCACCAAGAATCCCATTCTGTTTTATAAAACACAATTTTCCTTTGAAGAAACACAACAGCACGTTCTATTCTGAAGTCATGATATCATCATCAACACATTTTCAACACAAATTTCTAGAAGGCACTTCCACACATCTTCCAATAGATCCAGGTAAAAGACTTGCAGATAAATCACTTCCAAGAATAGGAGAAAGCATTATTCTCAGAAGCAGCCATGGCAAACATGGGTTCTGCCTCATCTTCGAGTTGTATTTCTTTGCATAGATCACTTAAGCACATGGGGTTGATGTGAAGTTTAAATCAGGTAATATGTGCAAAGCATTTAGCACAGCACCTAACACATAGTGATGAATGATACTTATTATTGTTCCCGTTCCTTTTCAGAGTCATGACATTTAAAGCCATTGCTCAGCTATTTATCCTGGGCTGTTCTTGGGGCCTTGGCCTTTTTATGGTTGAAGAGGTCGGGAAAGTGATCGGATCAGTCATTGCATACACATTCACCGTCATCAATGTCCTTCAGGGTGTTTTGCTCTTTGTGGTACACTGTCTCCTTAATCGCCAGGTAAGGCTAATTATTTTGTTTCTCAACAGCCAACTCTCAAAGTCTTATTGAATGGTTGTTCCCATTCTCACCTTTCTCTGACATTTCATATTTGTATTTGGGGTTTCCTTATTCTGAAAGGAGGGTTTAGGTGATGATTTGATATGCTGTGTGCTCTGGGTTTCACTAGCATCTGACTAACCTTCACATTCCAACCTATCTCTTAAGAGTATGCCTTTGTCACCTGGGGATGACACATCAAAATACCATAGACTGTGTGGCTTGGGCAACAGAAATTTCTCGTATAATTCTAGAGCCTGGAAATCTGAGTTCAGAGTTCCTGTGCAGTTGGGTTCTTGTGAGATCTCTGTTCTTTTTTGCAGATGGCCACCTTCTTGCTCTACCCTTACATGGGAAAGAGAAGGAGAGAGCTTTTATGCCTCTTCTTATCAGGACACTAATCCTATTGGATCAGGGCTCCACCCTTGTGGCCTCATTTAATCTTAACTGCTTCTATAAAGGCCATCATGTCTTCAAATACAGTCATACTGGGAAGTTAGGGCTTTAACATGTGAAGTTTGAGGATACATAGTTCAGTCCATAGCAGAACATGTATCAGTCAGCATAAGGGAGATTATGATTCAGTAACTTATAGCCACCACCCTCTAATTTCAGTGGTTTATAACAATAAAGGTTTATTTCTTGCTCATGCTACATAGCCATGGCTTGATCTACATTGTCTTCACTCTGGGATATAGGTTGAATAAGGTCAGCCCTTATTTAGAACACTGGTATTCTTATGGCCAAGGGAAGGGAGATCCTGGCAAAGTGAGCTTAATTAGCTCTCTTTCATTGGGTGGAGCAAGTTCCTTGGCCATACCTGAGTTCACCAGAAAGAGGATACAGAAGCCTCTTATAGTGAGGTGCACTTTATGGAGGGACACTGGAATATTTGACTTACTATGCCAAAAACAGAGTGACTTCAGCTCTAATGTAGGTTTTCCACTGAGTAGGTTGCTGTGTGACCTTAGCCAGCCATCTTACCCTCTCTGAGCCTCAATCTTCTCACCTGTGTTCGTGGCAATACCTGCCTCACAGGATTAAGAATTAAAAGAGATATTGCGGGGGGGGGCAAGATGGCAACAGAGTAGGGGACCTTGTTCCATCTGGTCTCTCAAAGTTAGATGGATATTTATCAAACCATTCTGAACACACATGAATTCAACCTGAGATGTAAGAAGATTTATCTGGATCTCTACAAGCAGAAAAAGGACTACTTTTTGCAAAGTAGGAGGTGCAGAACCTTGAAGCTTTGGGGGAAATATCAGAAGATAAACAGAGGGGGAATGGACCCTCCATAAGCTAACCCCTGGAAAGTGATATAACACTGGAGCAAAAAATGAGGACCCTTAGAAATCTGCTCCAGTGAGAGACATCCCTTTCTGAAAAGGGCACAGGGGATGAATAGGGCAGAATTCTAGGTGGATCATTGTGGTCTCAGAATTCCAGGAGACTCAGAAAGTATGGGGGAGTCTGACCAGTAGAGTGCCCAAGCAGTGGAGCGAGGAGAGTGGTTATGGTCAATGAGCCCAGAGGGACTCTCAGATCCAGTCACCATAAACTGCCAGCTGGCTTGTAGTGAGACCACTCTCTTCCTGACCACCCTGAAAAGGACTAGAAGGTGCAGGCTATTTAACATCTCAGGTGAGATATAAAACGGCTTGTGCCCATGACTGGACAACAGCTCTCAGGGTAGTGTGGCCCATGAAAGAATACTGGGGAGGCACCCAGCCATGAACTGGGAGCCACGGAAGAGGGTGCATGCACAAGCCCACAGCCACTAGCAATTGCTAAGTCACAAAGCGCACAGATGCTCTCAGGTCCCCAGAACTCCCCTGGGAGAGTTGCGGAGGGTGGGAATAGCACGAGTCTGTGGAGTTTGGTACACACAGAAGTGGAGATGGTTTGACCTGGCAGGTTTATTGAAGAAAGGGGACAGCGAACTTGTGGCTCTGGGCCAGAGATTCCTGAATGGCCATATTTGCTCTGACCCTCTAAAGAGAAGCCGAAACCCACCAGGGAACAAAAGCCACACAAATGACCAGCTCACATTAAGCCCATCCCCCTGACAAGGGGTGGGGCATTCCACCCAGGCAAAGACACCTGAGAAGCCAAGCAGCAGGCCCCTCCCCCAGAAGATAGACTGGAAGAACAGGTGAATGATAAGCTTATTTCCCAAAGGACTGTAAAACTCCAGTGCCAGGAGGAAAATAATATAGGAAGCTCCAGATTCTCTCATGAAGCATTTATACTTCAGGCTAAAATTTTACGTTTCTTTTTTGTTTCTTTTCTTTTTCTTTCTTTTTTTGTTTTACCCTGTTCATGTTTCAAATAGATTCTTATTTCCCAAGTTATGTTTTAGGCTGCTTTTTAACTTTTATTTGTTCACTTCTACGTTTTATAGACTATTCCCCATACTAGTCCATTTTTCACTCTATTCAATTTTATCTTGATAAATATATAAGTTCTGATTTCTTTGCAATTTTGGGATATAGTATCTTCAAACACACAGACCAAAAATCAATCAGGAACAGGCAGATAACCCTGCTTTGTCCACCCTGAGAGATTATAAGCTCTCCCCCACCTTTTTTTATTGTTTTGGATCATCTTGGCTTTGTTTGCATATCTGTGGTAGCTTCCGACCACTTTGGATTTTTTTTAGGGTGCATTTCGCTTGGGTGGTGGTTGATATTTTGGACTCTGTTCATTCACTCAACCATCCCTCTACAGAATGACTAGGAGGAGGAACTCTCAACAAAGAAAAGAACCTGAGACAATGTCCTCTGCCACAGAACTAATGGATATGGAAATAAGCAAGATGTCAGAGATAGAATTCAGGATAGCAATAATGAAGTCAATAGCTAGGCTTGAAAAAAAGCATTAGTGACAATATAGAACCTCTAAGGGAAGAAATGAGATGTAATTAGGCCAAACTTAAAAATGCTATGACTGAGATGCAGTCTAAACTGGATAGTCTAACAGCCAGAGTAAATGAGGCAGAATAGAGAATAATGATCTAGAAGATAAGCTGATGGAAAGAAAGGAAGTCGAGGAAGACAGAGATAGGCAGCTAGCAGCCTATGAAAATAGAGAGATTAATGATACCATGAAATGTTCCAATGTCAGAATTATTGGGATCCCTGAGAGGGTGGAGAGAGAGAGGGCTAGAAGGTATATTTGAACAAATCATACCTGAGAACATCCCTAATCTGGGGAAGGAAACAACCATTCAAGTCCAAGAGGCAGAGAGGACCCCTACCAAAATCAATAAAAATAGATCAACACCCTGACATATAATAGTGAAGCTTGCAAATCTTACAGCTAAAGAAACTATCCTGAGAACAGTTAAGGGGAAGGAGGTTCCTTACATATGAACAGAACATCAGAATAACATCAGACCTATCAGCAGAGACCTGGCAAGCCAGAAAGGGCTGGCAAGACATATTCAGGTTACCAAATGAGAAGAATATGCAGCCAACAATATTTCATCCAACAAGGCTGTCATTCAGAATGGATGGAGAGGGGCACCTGGGTGGCTCAGTCATTAAGTGCCTGCCTTCGGCTTGGATCATGATCCCAGGGTCCTGGGATCAAGCCCTGCATCAGGCTCCCTGCTCCGCAGGAAGCCTGCTTCTCCCTCTCCCTCTCCCACTCCCCCTGCTTGTGTTCCTGCTCTCACTATCTTTCTCTCTGTCAAATAAATAAATAAAATATTTTTAAAAAGAATGGATGGAGAGATAAAGAACTTCCAGGACAGGCAGAAAATGAAAGAATATGTGACCACCAAGCCAGCCCTGCAAGAAATATTAAGGGGGATTTGGTAAGCAAAGAGAGACCCCAAGTGTAATATAGACCAGAAATTAACAAGACAATCTACAGAAACAAGGACTTTACAGGCAATACAATAGCATTAAATTCATATCTTTCAATAGTTACTCTCAATGTAAATAGGCTGAATGCTCCCATAAAAAGACACAGGATTTCAGATTGGATAAAAAAGCAGGACCCATCCATATTCTGTCTACAAGAGACTCGTTTTGAACCTAAAGAAACATCCAGACTGAAAGTGAGGGGACGGAGAACCATTTACCATGCCAACGGACCTCAAAAGAAAGCTGGGGTAACAATCGTCATAACAGACAAATTAGATTTTTTTTTATTATTATTATGTTATGTTAGTCACCATATAATACATCATTAGTTTTTGATGTGGTGATCCATGATTCATTGTTTTCCTATAACACCCAGTGCTTCAAATTAGATTTTAAACCAAAGACTGTAGTAAGAGATGTAGAGGGACACTATATCATACTTAAAGGGTCTATCCAACAAGATCTAGCAATTGTAAATATCTATGCCCCCAACATGGGAGCAGCCAATTATATAAAACAACTAATAACCAAAAAAAGAAACATATTGAAAATAATACATTAATAGTAGGAGACTTCAACACTCGATTCACAGCAATGGACAGATAATCTAAGCTGAAGATCAACAAAAAAACAAGAGCTTTGAATGACACATTGGACCAGATGGACTTCATAGATATATACAGAACATTCCATCCCAAAACAACAGAATACTCATTCTTCTCAAGTGCACATTGAACATTCTCCAGAATAGACCACATACTGGGTCACAAATCAAGTCTCAACCGATACCAAAAGATTGAGATTATTCCCTGCATATTTTCAGAACACAATGCTTTGAAACTGGAATTCAACCACCAGAAAAAAATTTGGAAGGAACTCGAACTGTTGGAGGTTAAAAAGCATCCTACTAAAGAATGAATGGGCCAACCAGGAAATTAAAGAAGAACATAAACAATTCATGGAAACCAATGAGAATGAAAACACATCGGTCCAAAACCTATGGGATACTGCAAAGGTGGTCCGAAGGGGGAAATACATAGCCATCCAAGCCTCTCTCAAAAAATTAGGAAAATCCCAAATGCACAAGCTAACCTTACACCTAAAGGACCAGGAGAAAGAACAGCAAATAAAGCCTAAACCAAGGAGGAGAAGAGAAATAATAAAGATTAGAGCAGAAATCAATGAAATAGAAACTAGAACAGTAGAACAAATCAATGAAACTAGAAACTGGTTCTTTGAAAGAATTAATAAGATCGATAAACCTCTGGCCAGACTTATCCAAAAGAAAAGAGAAAGGACCCAAATTAATAAAATCATGAATGAAAGGGGAGAAATCATGACAAATACCAAGGAAATAGAGACAATTATTAGAACTTATTAACAGCAGCTATATGCCAACAAACTAGGCAATCTGGAAGAAATGGATGCATTCCTAGAAACTTATAAACTACCAAACTGAAACAGGAAGAAATAGACAATCTGAACAGACCCATAACCAGCAAGGAAATTGAAACAGTAATCAAAAACCTCCCAAAACACAAGAGTCCAGGGCCAGATGGCTTCCCAGGGGAATTCTGCCAAACATTTAAAGAAGAAATCATGGATACCAACCCTTTATCTGTAGTGTCATTTGCAAATATCTTCTCCCATTCTGTGGGAGTTTGTCTCTTTGTTTTGTTGATTGTTTCCTTTGCTGTGCAGATGCTTTTTATCTTGATGAAGTCCCAAAAGTTCATTTTTGCTTTTGTTTCCCTTGCCTTTGGAGGCATGTTTTGAAAGAAGTTGCTGTGGCCAACGTTGAAAAGGTAACTACCTATGTTCTCCTCTAGGATTTTGATGGATTCCTGTCTCACATTGAGGTCTTTCATCCATTTTGAGTTTGTCTTTCTGTGTGGTCATGCCATTGTTGTTTAACATAGTACTAGAAGCCCTAGCATCAGCAATCAGACAACAAAAAGAAATAAAAGGCACCCAAATTGGCAAAGAAGAAGTCAAACTCTCACTCTTCACAGATGATATGATACTTTATGTGGAAAACCCAAAAGACTCCACCCCTAAATTACTAGAACTCATATAGCAATTCAGCAATGTGGCAGGATACAAAATCAATGCACAGAAATCAGTGGCATTTTTATAGACTAACAATGTAACTGAAGAAAGAAATTAAGGAATTGATTCCATTTATAATAGCACCAAAAACCATAAGATACCAAGGAATAAATCTAACTAAAGAGGTAAAGGAGCTATACTCTAGAAACTACAGAACACTTATGAAAGAAATTGAGGAAGACACAAAGAGATGGAAAAACATTCCATGCTCTGGGATTGGAAGAACAAATATAGTTAAAATGTCTTGCTGCCCAGAGCAACCACACTTTCAATGCAATCCTTATCAAAATACCATCAACATTTTTCACAGAGCTGGAACAAACAATCCTAAAATTTGTATGGAACCAGAAAAGACCCTGAATCACCCCAAGAAAATGTTGAAAAATAAAAACAAAGCTGGGGGCATCACAATGCCTGACTTCAAGCTATATTACAAAGTTGTGATCATAAGACAGCATAGTATTGGCACAAAAACAGACACATAGATTAATGGAACAGAATAGAGATCCCAGAAATGGACCCTCAACTCTATGGTCAACTAATCTTCAACAAAGCAGGAAAGAACATCCAGTGGAAAAAAGACAGTCTCCTCAATAAATGGTGCTGGGAAAATTGGACAGCCACATGCAGAAGCATGAAACTAGATCATTTTCTTACACCATACCCAAAGATAAACTCAGAATAAATGAAAGACCTCAATGTGAGACAGGAATCCATCAAAATTCTAGAGGAGAACAGAGGAAGTAACCTCTTTGACATTGGACACAGTGACTTCTTTCAAGACACGTCTCCAAAGGCAAGGGAAACAAAAGCAAAAATGACCTTTGGGGACTTCATCAAGATAAAAAGCTTCTGCACAGCAAAGGAAACAGTCAACAAAACTAAGAGGCAACCCACAGAATGGGAGAAGATATCTGCAAATGTCATTACAGATAAAGGTCTGGTATCCAAGATCTTTAAAGATCTTCTCAAATTCAACTCCTAAAAAACAAAGAATCCAGTCAAGAAATGGGCAGAAGACATGAACAGACACTTCTCCAAAGAAGAAATATAAATTGTCAACAAACACATGAAAAAATGCTCAACGTCACTAGCCATCAGGGAAATACAAATCAAAAGCACAATGAGATACCACCTTACACCAGTTAGAATGGCTAAAATTAACAAGACAGGAAACAACAAATGTTGGCGAGGATGTGGAGAAAGGGGAACTCTCTTACACTGTTGGTGGGAATGCAAGCTGGTGAGCCACTCTGGAAAACAGCATGGAGGTTCTTCAAAAAGTTAAAAATAGAGCTACCCTATGACTCAGCGATTGCACTACTAGGTGTTTACCGCAAAGATACAGGATGTAGTGAAAAGAAGGGCACATGCACCCCAATATTCATAGTAGCAATGTCCACAATAGCCAAACTGTGGAAGGAGGGGAGATGTCCTTCAACAGATGAATGGATAAAGATGTGGTTCATATATACAAAGAATATTACTCAGCCATCCTAAAGGTTGAATACCCACCATTCACTTTGAGATGGATGGAACTGGAGGGGATTATGTTAAGTGAAATAAGTCAAGCAGAGAAAGAGAATTATCGTATGTTTTCACTCATATGTGGAACATAAGGAATATCATGGAGGACCACAGGGGAAGGGAGGGGAAACTGAATGGAAAGAAATCAGAGAGGGAGACAAACCATGAGAGACTCTGGACTCCGAGAAACAAACTGAGGGTTACAGAAGGGACAGTGTGGGAGAATGGGGTGACCAGGTGATGGGTATTAGGAGGGCATGTGTTGGGATGAGCACTGGGTGTTATATACAACTAATGAATCATTGTACACTACATCAAAAACTAATTATGTACTATATGCTGGCTAATTGAACATAATAATAAAAAAATTAAGAAAGAAAGAAAGTTAAAAAAGAAAAAAAAGAGATAATGCAATATGAATCTCCTAGTGCAGTCCTTGGCATACATTAAGTTCTTGTAAGGGTCATCTTCTTGTATTTTTACTCCTTTTAGATGATTGGAAAGGATGCTGTGGCTTTTCTCGCTTTGCTATTGGGCAGGACTACCAACCATTAAGATGCTGGAGACAAAGACAGCTGCATAACACTTCATTTATTTCTCTTTCATCTCCTAGTGCCTTCTTAATTGTTGGTATCCTCACACCCAGAAGTACAGTACAACTTAAGTGTCTTTGTGAAATAATGTTGAATATTAAATATTTAAATATCTTTTTATAACATGTTAAGCAGGTTTCAGGAAGGAATCCATGCAATCACAGGGAGTGGTTCAGCATAGCAGTTAGTGTCGGGGCTCTGGTGTGAGAATGATGAGGTGCTGAATGCTGGCTGTATGACCTTGAATAAGTCCATTTACTTCCAACAGCTTCAGCTTCTTTATCTTTAATTGGGGGTAACAGAAGAACCTTCCTCACTTGGTTTATGTAGGATGAAATTATATATTGGGTAAAATAAAGTGTACTGGAGATTGCGAGTGTTCAATAAATGTCGACTTTCATTGTTATAATCACCACCACCACCACCATCATCTGCACTGTCATCATTATGACCATCATCACTTCCATGATAAACATCACCTTCTCCTTCCTCCTCTTCATTGTCAGAATCATCATCACCACCACCACTCTATAGACTCTAAAGAGACTTTGTGATGCCTGACATTTAGTAAATACATTTAGTAAATACATTCAGCAAAAGTTGAATTTTAGAATGAACCTAGAAGAGGATGTCCAAGACTATACAGGAAACCAATGAGAGGGTAGTCATGGGGCTTGGCATGTATATCTTTAACCTCCTATTCAGTATCCTTTCTCCCTAAGCAAGCTCCTGATGTGACACAAACCTCTATACTCCTCAGGTGCGAATGGAATACAAGAAGTGGTTTAGTGGGATCTGGAAAGGGTTTGAAACTGAAAGTATTGAGGTAACACATTCTACGACCCAAACCAAAACGGTAAGACCAACTTCTCTACAATGCTGTGTACTGGCTGAACCCAACATCTTGTACTGCCAGGAGTTTCCTGGTCTCTTGATCTGAAGAAAAAGAGAAATTACATTACTTCCTCCATTATGCTGGTGCTTTCTGGTTTTTGAGGCCAAAATCAGTGGAACACTTCCCTTCCCTTCCCTTCCTTCTTCCTTTCTTCCTCCCTTCCTTCTTCCTTCCTTCCTCCCTTCCTTCCTTTCTCTCCCACTCTCTCTCCAGTCTTTCCATAAACATCCAAATGATATTTATCAAGAAACTTAAATTTATTTAACAATGTTCATTTAACAAATATTTACTGAGTAGCCAGTACATGCCAGATGCTGTTTTAGGTGCTGGGGAAACAGCAGAAGATACACTGACAAAAATCCTTGCCCTTACAGAACTAATATTCTGGTTGGGGGAGGCTGAGAATAAACCCCCAAACATGGATTATACGGTATTTCACAAAGTGATGTGGGCTATGGAAAAATACAGAGCAGTGAAGAGAAATCAGGACTCATGAGGTGGGGGGAGTTTGGTTTCCAGTACGGTGGCCACTGACAATCTTTCACTGTCTATCACCACCTTCTATTTTAATTCTCTGCATGATGTGCCTCTCTGTATGACACTTGTTTTATTCTGAAAAATATGAAAGTGTTTACGTTTGGTCAATCTCTACCTCCTGAAGTTTCAGTGCTGTAGTTACTATGATTTTCCTTCTACCTAGAGCAATGCCTGGCCCACAAAAGATGCTCACTTAACTTGTTGAGTGTCTAAGGTCCTTGTTTATAGATGAGAACTCAGACTGGGAAAGTCCACATAATTGGCCTGAAGCTACTCAGCTGGGTACAGGGGTTCAGACTCAGGTCTGTTTTCCTCTGAAAGTTGACAACATTCCTTGGTTGTCACCAAAGTTGTTTGTCACTGCAGATCGTCAACAACTTTTGGGACCAGCTTCCTGGGACATGCACTTTCAGACCGAGGACAATTCTGTTTACTGGCTGCTGACTGTGTCCTAACAGTATATGCCACTGATTCACCCCTTGGCTGAAATCACCAGCAGTCAAAGGTTATGCCAACCTGAACTGTGTAAAGGAACTGTCCCAACACATGTGGTCTCCAAAAGCATGTTGCATAGTGGAACCCATTGCATGGATTCTGGGGCTCACCAGATTTGAGTTTGAATCTTGATTCTTTCAGGTTCCAGCTGGTAGATGCTGGGCAAGGAGCTTAACCTCCCTGAGCCTCAATTCATTCATCATTGAAATGTCTGGTTGACTGAGTAACAAAACAATGTACATGAAAGCACTTTGCTCTATTCTGAACAATGTCAACACTACTTGTATGAACACCACATTATCAAGAGTCAACTATATAGAAGGCCCCAAACAGTGATCCTATCCTCTTATCTTTGGACAACATTTTACATTCTAAAATGCACATATTCAGGGCTCAGCATCCCAATCTTGATTTCAGCTCAGGTCATGATCTCAGGGTTGTGAGATCCAGCCCCACCTCGGGCTCCGAGCTAAGCGTGGAGTTTGCTTGAGATTCTCTCCTCCCTCCCTCTCTCTGCCCCTCCCCCAACTCGTTCTCACACTCTCTCTAAAAAATTAAATATGTAAAAATAAAAAACAAAAAGTGGATATTCAACCTTACAGGCTTCATTGATCCTCTGTAGCATTTAGTGATCCTTCATTGTTTGAATGGAGCCAACGTGCCTGAGTTCGAGTCCCAACTCCACCACTTCCAGGCTGCATGAGCCTGTGCTAGCCATTTACTGTCTCTAAGCCTCAGGACTTCAGCTGTATGATGAGGATGGTGATAGGATCTATCTCATCATGAGAAGAAAGCAAGGTTATATGTGTTAAGAGCTTAGAATGCTGCTTGGCACACAGCGAACAAACACCCTGAAAATGTTTGTGAAAAGATCAGATAAATAAAAAGACCATCATAGATGGTGTTTGGGGGAGGAAAGACTGTAAAGTCAGGTATTAAGATATTAGTCAGATCTTAATGAACTTTGGATCTTAGAGAAATTCTGGCTTGTCATTTCCTGAGGTGTTAATTTCTTTTCAGCTTGTTCTACATATTATCTCTCCAAATAGGAGGAACCAGGGACGTCATCAGAAGTCTTTCCCAGAAGAGATGCTCCTTCTGTGCAACCTCAGCATCAGACTCCTATCTCTGCTTTTTGGCTAAGAACATAAAACTGAGCTGCTTCTGGACAGCGCCCCCTGTGGTCACACGTGGATTGGACAAATGCCACCATCTGTATCTTCCTCCTGAAAGCAGTTCTGAGGCCTTACTCTATTGGCTTCTAGGTCCTTAGAAAGAAGGGGTCATGGGGAGACCTCTGAGACCCATACCCAGTATTGTTTATCACATGCCATTAAATGTTCAGGGAATAATTTTTAATAATGAAGGAAATAAGGGGATTTTCTTCTTCCAGCTATTGCTACCTTGCCCAGGATTTATTGGCCAACATCTAGATTCACCTGGCAGGTTTCTCTCTCTGGGCATTTGGTGTTGCATTTTATGCTCCTGAAGATTTTGCAAACTCGACACTTTCAGAATTCAGTAATTCCCATATGAATAAGTATTTAAAAAGGGGGGTTGCATTCTTGCAATGCAAAATTCCACCACCATCCATCTTAGGAGCACGTTGTCAACAGGAAGGGTCTTGTGGCCAGGAGACCAGCACCGACTCCTTTGTTTGATGACTTTCAAACTTACTCATTTATTGGGTTAATTTTGTTTTCTTAGTGTCATCTGGAAATGCTCCCAAACCAACAGCATGAAGGTCACAGCAGTTGTTTGGCCTTATTTGTTTTCTTTTAATATTTCTAATTTCTTTTTCAAAGTAATTGGATTCTAGGAATGTTTTTCAGCACTGGAATTAATAAATGCATGGCTAACTTTGTTACCAGAAGGTATTTTAAAACCAATTTTACATGATAACAGCAGGAAAGGTAAAAATAGGAGCAAAGAGTTGCCAGATTCATTTGAAGAGATTTCATGTGCAGTTTTTAGGTGGTGGACCAAAGACTGTGTCCCTTTTCTGCTTAATCAGCTCAAGTGTCTCTTCCACATGGCAGCAATGCAACAAGAGTATATGATTCACTCCATCTGCTAGCCTTAAAATATTGTTATTCCTTTTGAACAGTAAAAATTTTGGGAGATTCACATGCTTTCAAAAGGTATGCCTGCCGTGTTAATTTTTATATCTGCAATTTCAAATTTGCACAAATAAAACTTGCAGGAAATGCAACCTTCCTGGGCAGTTGACAAATCCTTGCACTTAAGTCCCACAAGTGCTGCTGCTGTTTTTGTGTTCAAGGCAGTTGCAAGAAGAGGATAAACCAGCCAAATGTTCTAGGTGCTGTGCACTTGGACCTCTCTATTCAATATTTTTCCTCCCCTCCCAACATGAAGTCTGCTTTCTTTCTCTTTTCTGCCTCTCTCACTCCTTTGCTTTCTTTAAGAAGTAGCTTCTTCATCCTTCAAGAACCTTTTCTTCTTCTAGCTCTCAGAAATCCATCTCCTTTACTCACTCTATTATCATCCGTATGACTTGACTTACCCTGTATTTTGTGTGCTATTGCACATGATGTGTGTGCTTGTAAATCATGCCTGCTTGGATCATAAACTTCTGGAAGGTCAGAATGATAAATGTCTTAATGATAAATTAAAAAGGTGGTAAGTGAAATGTTCCTTGCCTCCACTTAGAGCATTACTTCTCAAGGTCTGCACTATTGACATTTTGGGTTTTATAATTCTTGGTTGTGGGCGGCTATCCTTTGCATTGCCGGATGTTGAGCAGCATCCCTGGCCTCTACCAGTTAGATGCCAGTAACCACCCCACCCCACACACCCATTGCAACAATCAAAAATGTCTCCAGACATTGTCACCTGGGGATAGAAATGATCCTGTTGAGAATTTACTGGTCTAAGCATTAGTTCATAGTGAACAGGCAACTGCTGAAGAAGTCCTTTGTGGTCAGCCAGCTTGTTCCAGGAAATGAATAATCAAACAGAAGCCAGAATGTGGTTGCTAGGTGCCTACTCTATACTTAGAGGTGGTAGTATGTGTGGGGAACGCCTCTTGTGTTGTCTGCCCAGTTCTTCTTTTCTGGGAACTGCCCGCCCCACTGAGGTAGAAGCAAAATCCACTTCTGCTTCTATGCAACATGCACTTTTGCTTAGAGGGCCCATGCTTGGGTTAGTGCCCCAGAGGAGAGAAAATAAAACTAAGGGACTCCAAGATGGGAGCTCTTAAGATTTTCTTTTATTGCATCAGAGAATACTTTGAGAGCCTGATTTTGAAAAAATGACTCCTCTCCCTGCAAAAACACATATAGGCAGCAATCAATCAGAGATGCTTTTATTTGCAAGTAATAGAAACCTAACTGACCTGCTTTGCTGTTCCAACTGTGGCCTGATAATCAGTAGCATAGTGGCATCTGAATCATGTGGAAATCTGGTACAAATGCAGAATCTTAGGCTCAGTCCCACATCCAGTGAATTGGGCTCTTCATTATAACAAGATCTCCAGGAGAGTTTATGCAAGTTAAAGTTTGAGAAACCTGGGGTCTGTGGATCTGCATCATCAGCATTGCCTGGGAGCTTGTTTAAAATGCAAACCTCAGATGTCACCTGGGAATCATCACCAGACTCAAAATCCCTGCAGTTGGGGGCCCAGGAATCCATGGCTTAGCAAACTCTACAGGAGGTTGAGAAACACTGTCCTGCTCAAAGCGAGGTCCTCAAACCAGCAGCAAAACACTGACTACTTATTAGAGATTTAGCATTGCAGCCTTCACTCTAGACCTACTGAAGCAAACCGGCATTGTAACAAGACTCTCAGTAGATGTGGATGTTCATTTGCACTTGGGAAGCACTGCTTCGAGCAATAAAGACATTTCATGAACTCACATGACAAGGAGTCTGAGTGAGAACAGTTGAAGTCTGGTGAAGCAGCTTGATGAGGTCATCAAAGACCCAATCTCCACCCCTTTCCATCTCATCAAAAATGATACTGTTCCTTACAGACAGCTGGAGAATCTTCTGGCGTCTTTTCGATATTCAAGGAGTGAAGACAAAGCTAATGCAGTAGCTGCTTTACTGGTCCCTCCACATCTGCTCTGATGTCTGTCATCAGCGTGGCATCCAGCCAATGGGAACTGCCATCCTGATTTGCCCAGGACTAAAGAGTTTTCCCAGGTGTGGGAACGTTGGTGCTAAAACCGGGACAACCCCAGGCAAACTGGGATTGTGGATTACCTTAACTTACTTGATTATGAAGTCAGATCAGGTTCCTCCACTATTCAGAATCTTAGTTCCTATAATCACAATCCAGAGTCCTCTTGGAGTGTATCCACAAATCAGGCACTTCCCCACCCTTACTTCTGGGGTTCCACCTCCTGCTATTTTCCTTCTAGCTTCCTTCTACTTCTCTCTCCAGTTGAACAGCTCTCCTGGTCCTCCTCAACCAGAACAGGCCCACTCCTGCCTCAGAAGTGGCAGGGAGTTTGCTGTTCCCACTCAGAGTGCTCTTTACCCCTAATATCTGGATGACTTGCATACACTGCAAGTCTCTTTTCTCACACCACCTTGACAATGAAGCTATCCCCATCACCTTTTCCCTGCTTTATCATCCTCGATGTACTCAGCATTATTGCACAGATGTTTACTTATTATTTGGATTATTTCTTGTATTGTCACTGGAGTGTCTATACCACATGGGCAGGGGTTTTTGTCTGTTTTATTCACACTGTAATCTTGGTGTTTAGAATAACATCCAGCACATAGTAAGTGCTCGATAAATATTCTTGTTTTATGATGAACTTGCTGATTAGTCCTTCCTGTTCCTGGTTTGGTTCTTACACTCTCTGCTACTGTCTGTCTTGATCATTGTTTCTCATCCCCACACCTCTTTATATTTATGCTATATTTATGCATACACACAGATATACACTCAGATATGTATATATACGCTCGCCTATGTCTACAATGAGAAGACAGCATTAATCTCTACAACTAGTGTGTCAGCTTTCTTCCATGATACCTTTGCCTTTGGAGTAGAAGGTGCACCCCACTTGCCACATAACTTTGTCCCTACTGGCCATCACTGATTGCAACAGTGTGGTCACCCAGGAGGGGTCAATTCATTCACTTGTCCTATAACCCATCAGATTTTCTCTCTTAAGCATTTGAACTAAGAGACCGGAATGGACCTGGCAGCTGTTCAAGAAAACATATTATTCGAACTGCTAGAGAAAAAGTCATTTAAGGACACTTGTTAGAGAACAGTAAGGCCGGCTTTATCCAAGAGGGGGAGCATCATGATGGGTATAGGGACCAGTGCGTCTTGTAGTAAGGGAGGAGATTGGACTCAGTTCTGATTCCAACAGTGACAACTGGAGATTTATATCCAAGGAGCAGGGTAGGAGTCAGGGATATAAAATCACCAAGAGGAAACATCAGAACCAGGGGAATTCTTACTGAAGGCAAGCCAGTGTGGTAAGATATGGAGGGTGATCAGATACCAAGGGTGGGGGATTTTTGCTAAACTGATTTAGCAGGATTCTTACTCAAACTGGATTCTACAAGGATAGAGAGGAAAGTCCAAGGTTGGACCTAGTCCAGCAGAATCCAAGGAGAGAGTCTTTGTCAGAGGTCCCACTGGGATGGCCATAAAGGACCCTGTTCACCAGCTAGAGAAAGTCAGTCTGCAGAGTGAAGAGGACAGACTGAACCAAGTTGTAGGAAGAAGGAGCAATAATTATGTGATTCTATAGCACAGAGGTTAATGGCAAGAGCTGAGGGTCAAAGGGACCCAAGTGGGGCTTGGGCACATGGCTCAACCTTCCCAACCCCCACCGTCCTGCCACAATGTGTGAGATATCTAGGTTCTTGCTGCTCCTCTTGGAATAGCACAGAGTTTCCTCAATATTGCTGTGAACTCTAAATTTACTATCTAGGAAATAGACAAGAAATTTAATCTCTACCCCAAATATGACATTGACTTTCTTTTCTTTTCTTTTCTTTTTTTTTAAGATTTTATTTATTTATTTATTTGACAGAGAGAGACACAGCGAGAGAGGGAACACAAGCAGGGGGAGTGGGAGAGGGAGAAGCAGGCTTCCAGCTGAGCAGGGAGCCCGATGCGGGGCTTGATCCCAGGACCCTGGGATCATGACCTGAGCCGAAGACAGACGCTTAACAACTGAGCCACCCAGGCGCCCCGACATTGACTTTCTTTAGCTCATTGGGAGAATCATCCATTCTCCAGCCAGAAGTGGAGGCTGGCAGCATGGTGTCTCTAATGGGGATCTGGGCTGGGGAACAGGTGAGGTCAGACGGGGCAATTCTAAGAAGTGAGCCCTTAGAGGCTAAGGAATGAGAAATAGGACAGCTGATATTTCTATGTCTGCTTGCAACAAGCAGGATTAGGGTCAGGGTAAGGGAGAGGCTAAGAAAATCCACTTCAAAGTAATTTCTGCATGGCAGAAATACCATAAAAAATGGGAAGAAAGGCACTTCTCTATCTCACAGATCAAATCCTAAAAGTCTGAAGTGTGGAACTGAAATGTTTCTATTTTACTATTATATGTTAACTCATTCCTTCATTTACTTACACTAAGTTGCACACGTTAATATTTAATATCTAGTTCTGTGGGGGTTTTTTTTAAAGATTTTTATTTATTTATTTAACAGAGAGAGAGAGCACAAGTAGACAGAGCGGCAGACAGAGGGAGAGGGAGAAGCAGACTCTCCGCCGAGCAGGGAGCCTGATGCGGGGCTCGATCCCAGGACCCTGGGATCATGACCTGAGCTGAAGGCAGCCGCTTAAACGACTGAGCCACTCAGGCGCCCCTAGTTCTGTGGTTTTGATTCTATTTCTTTTCTCCCCCCACAACAAGTTTTAGTGATCAACAGAGTATGACTGACAAATTTGTATGTATTGAAGGTGTACAATGTGATGTTTTGATAGATGCAGACACTGTGAAATAATCACAGTTAAGCTGATTAACACACCCATCCCCTCTCATAGTTACCATTTTTATTTTTGATGAGAACACTGAAGATGCACTGTCAGCATATTTCAGGATTACAAACGTGTATTGTTAGCTCTAGTCCCCATGCTGTACACCAGATCCCCCGAATTCATTCATCTTATACAACTGAAAGTTCACATCCTTTGACCAGTATCTCCCCATTCCTCCCTGCCCCCAGCTCCTGGCAATCACCATTCTACCCACTGCTGCTATATACCCAGCTTTCTTAGATTCCACATGTAAGTGAGATCATGCCATATGTGTCCTTCTGTGCCTGGCTTATTTCACTTAGTATCACATCCTCCAGATTGATCCATGTTGTTGCAAATGTCAACATGTCTTTCTTCTTTCAAGCTGAATAATATATGTATCTATATATTTCTGGCATATCTTGTTTATCCATTCATGCTCTGATAGACACTTAGAATGTTTCCATATCTTGGCTATTGTAAGGAATGCTGCAGTGCACAAGGGAATGCAGATATGCTTTATTTTTTTTAAGTTAATAAAATTAAATTTTATTTTATTATGTTAGTCACCATACAGTACACCATTAGTTTTTGATGTAGTGTTCCATGATTCATTGTTTTTGTGTAACACCCAGTGTTCTATGCAATACATGCCCTCCTTAATACCCATTGCCGGGCTAACCCATTTCTCTTACCCCCCACCCCTCTAAAACCCTCAGTTTCTCAGAGTCCATAGTCTCTCATGGCTCATCTCCCCCTCCGATTTCCCCCCCTTCATTTTTCCCTTCCTTCTCCTAATGTCCTCCATGCTATTCCTTATGTTCCACAAATAAGTGAAACCATATGATAATTGACTTTCTCTGCTTGACTTATTTCACTTAACATAATCTCCTGTTCCATCCATGTTGATGTAAAAGTTGGGTATTTATCTTTTCTGAGGGCTGAGTAATATTCCATTGTATATATGGACCACATCTTCTTTATCCATTCATCTGTTGAAGGTCATCTCGGCTCTTTCCACAGTTTGGCTATTGCGGATATTGCTGCTATGAACACTGGGGTGCATATGGCCCTTCTTTTCACTACATCTGTGTCTTTGGGGTAAATACCCAGGAATGCAATTGCTGGGTCATAGGGTGGCTCTATTTTTAATTTTTTGAGGCACCTCTGCACTGTTTCCCAAAGTGGCTGTACCAGCTTGCATTCCCACCAACAGTGTAAAAGGGTTTCCCTTTCTCCACAACCTCTCCAACATTTGTTGTTTCTTGCCTTGTCAATTTTTGCCATTCTAACTGGTGTAAGGTGGTATCTCAGTGTGGTTTTGACTTGAATTTCCCTGATGGCTAATGATGATGAACATTTTTTCATGTGTCTGTTAGCCATTTGTATGTCTTCTTTGGAGAAGTGTCTGTTCATGTCTTCTGCCCATTTTTTGACTTGATTATTTGTTTTTTTGGGTGTTGAGTTTGAGAAGTTCTGATTCCATATAAATTTTAGGATTGTTTGTTCCAGCACTTTGAAAAATGGCATTGGAATTTTGATCAGGATGGTGTTGAAGGTATAGGTTGCTCTTTGTGGCACAGACATTTTAACAATGTTTATTCTGATCCATGAGCATGGAATGTTTTTCCATCTTTCTGTGTCTTCTTCAATTTCTTTCATGAGTGTTCTGTAGTTCCTAGAGTATAGATCCTTTACCTCTTTAGTTAGGTTTACTCCAAGGTATCTTATGGAAAGAATTAATAAGATCGATAAACCATTGGCCAGACTTATCCAAAAGAAAAGAGAAAGGACCCAAATTAATAAAATTATGAATGAAAGGGGAGAGATCACGACTAACACCATGGAAATAGAAACAATTATTAGAAATTATTATCAACAACTATATGCCAATAAATTAAGCAACCTGGAAGAAATGGATGCCTTCCTGGAAACCTATAAATTAGCAAGATTGAAACAGGAAATAAATTGGCAACCTGAATAGGCCAATAACCCATAATGTGATTGAAGCAGTGGTCAAAAACCTCCCAAAAAGCAAGAGTCCAGGGCCTGATGGATTCCCTGGGGAATTCCACCAAACATTCAAAGAGGAAATAATACCTATTCTTCTGAAGCTGTTTCAAAAAAATAGAAACAGAAAGAAAGCTTCCAGACTCATTCTATGAGGCCAGTATTACCTTGATCCCCAAACCAGGCAAAGACCCCATCAAAAAGGAGAATTTCAGACTGATATCCCTGATGAATATGGATTCCAAAATCCTCAACAAAATCCTAGCTAATAGGATCCAACAGTACATAAAAAGGATCATCCACCACGACCAAGTGGGATTTATCCCTGGGATGCAAGGGTGGTTCAACATTCAAAAATCAATCAATGTGATAGAACACATTAATAAGAGAGAGAAGAACCATATCATCCTCTCAATTGATGCAGAAAAAGCATTTGACAAAATACAGCATCCTTTCCTGATTTAAACTCTTCAGAGTATAGGGATAGAAGGAACATTCCTCAAGTTCATAAAATCCATCTATGAAAAACCCACAGCGACTATCATCCTCAATGGGGAAAAGCTTCCTTTAAGATCAGGAACGTGACAAGGATGCCCACTCTCGCCACTATTGTTCAACATAATATTAGAAGTCCTAGCAACAGCAATTTAGACAACAAAAAGAAATAAAATGTATTCAAATTGGCAAAGAAGAAGTCAAACTCTCTCTTTTCACAGATGACATGATACTTTATGTGGAAAATCCAAAAGATTCCACCCCCAAATTACTAGAACTCATACAGCAATTCAGTAATGTGGCAGGATACAAAATCAATGCACAGAAATCAGTTGCTTTCCTATACATAAAAATGTAACTGTAGAAAGAGAAATTAGAGAACTGATTCTATTTACACTAGCACCAAAAACCATAAGATACCTTGGAATAAACCTAACCAAACAGATACCTTTTAAAATGTTGTCAAGCATGCAGCATTGGCAGGGTGGTTGATGGCTTGGCTGATTAGTGCCCCAAATTCAGTGGTGTCTTTCTTCCTCGATCCTTATTTCTGTGTCCAATGAGTTACTAAGTGATCTGAGAATTCTACGGTAAGCATGATGTGGATATCCATGGCCTATAGAGGTTTGTATTCATGATGTTGCCTTTAATTAGACTTTGACTTGACCCATGGAAATTACACCAACAGATTGTGGTCCTCTTGAAACTGCCAAGACTCCTTGAGAAATAGGAAATAAGACTCTACAATTCCCTCCCTGTTATCAGTTATCAGTTAGAAGCTGGGGGAGCTGTGGCCAAGAGGACAAACTTTCTTCTGTGTGTTGAGTGTTCAACATCTTATTTCCTGGTTCTAGAACACCTATAGTATTCAGTTGAGCTGGTGGAGGGCTGGCCTGAGGGGCATCTCTTGAGAGGGGCATGTCTGGATTTCAAAGTGTGTGTTAACTTAGATAGAGCCAATATTTCAATGGTTTTTATTTGCTTTCAGATACCATGTCTAATGTCTTTGGAAGTAAAAACAACATTGAAAGTAGTGGTTGGTTTTCTGACTTTAAAAAAGAAGAAAGAAAGCAGTGGTTCTCAACTGGGGGCCATTTGGTGTCCCCACAGGGGACACTTAGTATTGTTTGCAGACAATTTTGGTGGTTGTGACTTAAGTGAGGGTGTTCCTGGAATTTAGTGGGTGGAGGCCAGGGGTGCCACCCCCACACCCTCCAGTGCACGGGCCAGCCCTTGCGATGAGGAATTATCCAAGCTAAAATGTCAATACTGCCGAGACTGAGCAAGGAAGGTATAAGTTTGTTTTTTTTTTATTTTAATGGCATGAGCTAAAACAAAAACAACAACAAAAATGCACCAAATTGGTAAAACAAACAAACAAACAAACAAACTCATGGGGAGATTCATTGGCAGCAAACTCAAAACCTTCATGAAATTTTTGACCATTGGTGTAGTTGATTTTTTTCTTAAGTTCCAGTATGGAGTATCTCCTTTCTCTGGACTTGTCAGCATGTACATATGAACATCTGAAGCTGACAGAGGATTTGGAATTTGGGGAAAGTTTAGGGCCAGTCCATGAGGCTCTTCAGGGAGTCCTGAGTCACGTAAATAGAGTCTAAAGAGAATTGATTTCTCTGTCCTGTCGAAAGAATCTATCCCAAATGGACAGTGAGGGAATCTTACCAATGCACATTCTCTCCTCTCTCTCTGGCACAAAACAGGACACTTTCTGGTCCCCGGGACTGTTGGTGTAGTGAATATAGTATTAATTAAAGGGGTGAGATCTCACAAACCAAGGTTGTGAAGGAGTGCTTAACGAAAACAGTGAGTGGCAGTGTAGCCTAGTCAGAGGTTGAGCTTTGTTGCTTCCCCATTGTGTTATCTTGGGCAAGTTCCGGAACTACTATGACCCTCAGATTCCTGTGCTGTAAAATGGGGCTGAGAAGAGACTCTGCTTCTTGAGAATGTCAGGGGGAATCCATGAGATGGCTGTATCTGGAAGGTGGTTATCAGGGGTTAATGCTTACTCAACACTAGGTATCACTCTTGGTGATACTGTTTCCCTGTGCACCTGCTCTGCTGTAGCTTTCAGCATAAATACCACTATACTATTTTTAAATTTAATTTTTAAAAACTTTATTGGGATATAATTGGCACATAACATTGTGTAAGGTTGAGGTGTACCCCATGTTGATTTGGTACATTTATATATGGCAGTATGATGACCACCTTAGCTTTAGCTAACATCTTGTGGCATCTCATAAGCACCATTTCTTGTTTGTCAGAGGAACCAATGAGATCTAGTCAGCAGTCTTTTTATTTTATTTTATTTTATTATGTTCTGTTAGTCACCATACAGTACATCATTAGTTTTTGATGTAGTGTCCCATGATTCATTGTTTGCTTATAACACCCAGTGCTCCATGCAATACATGCCCTCCTTAATACCCATCATCAGGCTAACCCATACCTCCACCCCTTCCCCTCTAAAACCCTCAGTTTGTTTTTCAGAGTCCATAGTCTCTCATGGTTCATCGCCCCTTCATTTTTCCCTTCCTTCTCTTAATGTCCTCCATGCTATTCCTTATGTTCCACAAATAAGTGAAACCATATGATAATTGACTTTCTCTGCTTGACTTATTTCACTTAGCATAATCTCCTCCAGTCCCATCCATGTTGATGTAAAAGTTGGGTATTCATCCTTTCTGATGGATGAGTAATATTAAAAATAGCCTGTCAGCAGTCTTAAGGTTTATACTATGGTTCTGTTGTCTATCATCACTATGCTGTGCATTTGATCTCCAGGACTTACCTACTAGTTCCAAGTTAGTTTCCTTAAACAACATCTCCCCAGGTCTGCCCCCATCCACCCAGCCTCTGATAACCACCATTCTACTGTCTGTTTTTATGAGGTCAGCTTCAGAACCATGATTGAATTGGATGGGTATGAAACAGGCTTCAACAGAGAGGTTGAATTCAGGATTACATAGTCTCAGATTCAGGAGAGGACACTCTAAGGGGAACCCTCTTAGACTGTTGGTGGGAATGCAAGTTGGTACAGCCACTTTGGAAAACAGTGTGGAGGTTCCTCAAGAAGTTAAAAATAGAGCTACCCTATGACACAGCAATTGCACTCCTGGGTATTTACCCCAAAGACACAAATGTAGTGAAAAGAAGGGGCACATGCACTCCAGTGTTCATAGCAGCAATGTCCTCAATAGCCAAACTATGGAAGGAGGCAAGATGCCCTTCAACAGACAAATGGATAAAGAAGATGTGGTAAATATATACAATGGAATATTACTCAACCATTAGAAAGGATGAATACCCACCATTTGCATCGACATGGATGGGACTGGAGGGGATTATGCTAAGTGAAATAAGTTAAGCAGAGAAAAAAATTATCATATGTTTCACTCATATGTGGAACATAAGGAATAGCATGGAGGACATTAGGAGAAGGAAGGGAAAACTGAAGAGGGGGAAATCAGAGGGGGAGACAAACCATGAGAGACTATGGACTCTGGGAAACAAACTGAGGGTTTCAGAGGGGAGGGGTGGAGGATGGGTTAGCCCGGTGATGGGTATTGAGAAGGGCACATGTTGCAAGGAACACTGGGTGTTATCCGCAAACAATGAATCATGGAACACTACATCAAAAACTGATGATGTAATGTATGGTGATTAACATAACATAATAAAATTAAATTAAAAAAATAAACAAAAACTAATGAAGTGCTGTATGGTGACTAATATAACATAACAAAAAAAGAAGTTATGTATGAGCTGCTTGAAAGAAAATTGGGAATTTAAAAAAAAAAAAAGGAGGGGACACTTGCTTCTTCAACCTCCATGGAGCCTCACCCTTGCTGATGGGTCCACATGTTCCACCTTCCCCTCTGCTCTATTTTTTCTTCTCCTCTTTCCTCTTCCCCCTGGTAAAATCTAAGCCAGAGTTACAGGGCAAGGTGAGCTGGGAGGAAAGTGTTAGGGAGTGGTCAATCTGTTCCAGTTCCATTGGGGGAAGGCACTCTAGATCTGCAGGAACCACACCCATCACTGACCACTTGGGTCCACCTACCTCTCAGGAACATTGAGCTGGCCCCTACCTGCTGGGCTGTAGGGGAGGAGGCTATTCCCCTTATACTGACTGTGGAGTTGATATTGGTTCACAACTCGCCCTCTTGGGAAGATCCTGGCTGTGATCTGAAATTGGCCCCATTGCTCCAGGGCAGGGAGAGACTGAAGAAGGAGGCAGGCCACTCCAGGTTGGGAGGTGGCAGGTTTAATAAGGAAAGGGAACTTACATATAGGGTTTGTCTTGGGCAACAGCAAGACAAATGGATCCCCACACCCATCCACCAAATCTTGTAAGTCTGCATATAGAGAGGAGGGGCTTGACTGGGTTTAGTCACGTATGCACCACATCACTATCTCAAGGTGATGTCCTTGGAGAAGCCTCTGGGAGCAGGAAAGGTAAGGAGAACCTGCTTTGCAAGGACAGGTGAGGGGGTGAGGGGGTGAGGAGCCTCTGAGTGTCTGAGTCCTGCTCATAGGTCAATTGGTGGTTATGTCTTTTCGATGACCTCCCTCAGCAGTTGGGTTAGCAGACTTGGGAAATAGAACCATCTGGGTTCCAACGGTTTCATCAGAACAACCAGAATGACTCATACAAAAAAGATAAGGTGGGGTTTTCACTGCTAGGGCAATCAAGCTCTTTGCTAAAGGAGCAGAACTTTGTCTTCAAAATAATCAGGTGGTCACCCTGATTAAAACTCATGAGTGTCACCAAAAAGGTAGGATTTCTGTATTGATGGGGCTGGTGGTGGTGGTGGTGAGGCGTATGATACTTTTCTCAAGGCTGAATACTCTCACAGCTTCTATTCTCCAGTATCATTTTACATTCTCTGAAAAGACACAGTAGTACTTCTTAAGTCACTATATAAGTAACCCATCTTTGTTCTAGGAAAACAGAAAATACAGATGAGCAAAACTGAAAACTACCTGGAAATGACCACTCTTCACATCCTGGTCTATGTCTCTCCACACTTTTTCCTTCCAGTATGTATGAGTAATAAACATTTATTTTGTGTTGGTCTTTTCAAATCAGCCTCCTGCCACACCAGCTTAAACCTGATGTAAGTGTTTAGCAGCTTCCAAAGAAGAGACCATTTTATTAAGTTTGCTAGCATTTATCAGTTTTATAAAATTGATTAAAACCTTAATGAAATGTATCCACATGTTGTAAGGAGAAAGGGAACTTAATCTATTTAAGTGAATAAACTATTCTGCTGGTAGGAGTGGTATCTATGGAAATGATAAATTTACTTATGTTTAACACGCTGCCCTTCTTTGTAATCAAGACAGTATGTTCTATGTTGTAAATCAAGTACTGTCCCTGGGAGAAACAAGCAGGTTGCTAGGGATATTCAGAAGCCCACTGAAGGATTTAAGGAAGATTCCTGAAATGTTAATTCCTTCCTTTTATTTTTCTCAGGGCTTTCTTGCTTGGTCTTTGTCGTGAGGACACAAGACATCAGGCTATGGTATGTTGGCACTTGAAACCAAAAGCAAGTTCTTTTTTTTTTTTAAAGAGTTTATTTATTTATTTATTTATTTGAGAGTGGGAGAGAAACAGCATGAGAAGGGAGAGGGTCAGAGGGAGAAGCAGGCTCCCCACTGAGCTGGGAGCCCAATGTGGGACTCGATGCCAGGACTCCAGGATCATGACCTGAGCTGAAGGCAGTTCCTTAACCAACTGAGCCACCCAGGCACCCCCAAAAGCAAGCTCTTTTTAATAAAATCACTGCCCAGTGTATCTGGATGGGAATACCCAGCGCAACAGGGCACAGTCCATCAGGATGTGGTCTTTCTCCCGTGGCCTCAACAGACAACTCTAAAGTCTGGCATCATTTTTTTTTTTTTTTTTGAGAGAGAGAGAGAGAGCATCAACAGGGGGAGGGACAAAAGGAGAGGGACAAGCAGACTCCCTGCTGAGCAGGGAGCCCAATGGCAGGGCTTGATCCCAAGATCCTGAGATCATGACCCGATCCGAAGGCAGATGCTTAACTGACTGAGCCACCCAGGTGCCCCCAGTCTGGCATCATTTCTAAGAGCTCTGCAACTTTTTTTTTTTTTAAGAATTTTATTTATTTGACAGAGAGAGGAAAAGCAAGAGAGGGACCACAAGCAGGGGGAGTGGGAGAGGGAGAAGCAGGCTTCCCACCGAGCAGGGAGCCCGATGCGGGGCTCAATCCCAGAACCCTGGGATCATGACCTGAGCCGAAGGCAGATGCTTAACGACTGAGCCACCCAGGTGCCCCGAGCTCTGCAACTTTTGATTAATTCAGATGAGCTACACTGATTACCATTTTTGTAGGTCCAGAGTGGCCAAATACTGTCAATTTTGTGTGGTTCTATTCACTGTTATACTACAACTTTTGTACTGTGTTCATATGGAAGACTATGCCCAGATTCATATGAAGGTGGAATGAGAAGGCAGTTTTCCATTTTGCCTGACACTTTCAAAAGTCCACCATACCTCTCTGATACAAACCTGCTTTTTTCTGGTATCATTCCATTGCTTCCATCAGACTCCCAGAAGCATCCTTGTTCTCTTTCTCTCTTTGCCACAATCCCCCAAGTCCAGTTGTCTTCCCCCTTACCCTATCATTTAGGCAGAGTCCCCATGCTTTTCAACTGGACCAGTGCTGTCCAATAGAAACAGAATGCAAATCAAATCCATATACCTTACTATTTTATAGTAGCCACAATTAAAAAGGTCTTACCACTTACTAGTTGGGCTGGGCATACTTTTTCCAGGCTGGAGGGATTGAAAATTATCACCCCTTCAGCTGCTGCTGCCATCCGCAAAAGCAGAGTGTCCCAGATGCTACTCCTTGGCAGCCAAGCTTGCCTCCATCTCCAGAACCTTTTCTCTCATTCTAGGATGAAAAGTGACAGTCCCAAAGCACGCCTTATTTCTTGTGACAAAATCAGTTGCTTCTCAGGGTGCCTGAAGGTAGAAATGATCATCCCTTCAGATCATAGTTTCTGGAGCCAGACTGTCTGGGTGTGAATCCTGGCTTGATAACTTACTAGCTATGTGACCTTAGGCAAGTTAATCTCTCTGTGCCTCATTTCCTAATCTATAAAATGGAGATTTTACTATAGATCATAGTACCCATCTCATGGAGTTGCTCAGTTGGTATTATGATCCGGAAAGGGCAGAAACAGTCCTGGCACACAGCAAGTGCCATATAAGGGTTTGAGAAGATTTCTCCCATCCTTTGTAGGTGAACCACACTCAACTACCCAAATGGGGTCTTACTTCTCTTGGTCCAGACGAACACTAAAAAAACCTTATGTTGGCCCATTTCTTCCCTCCTTCTCTCCCTCCCTACCCTCCTTCCTTCTTTCTTGGTAACTTTTCATTTTATATAATTTCAAACTTACAGAAAAATTGGAAGATTACTTTCAGATCTTCCCTCCCTCGCCCGCTTCACCAATTGTTAACAGTTTGCTTTATCATATAAGTATTATAATATATATTATATACAATAAACATTATATATTATATATAAACACAGTCATCCATTTGTGTATATATAATAAACATTATATATTACATATAAACACATAGAAACATTCATCCATTTGTGTATATAATACATATACATAGGACATACATACATTTACATATTGCATGTATGATACATAGTACAATAATTTCATACATGCATTGTGTATATGTGTATATATGTATATAACACAAACACATATTTTTTTCTAAACTACTTGAGAAGAAGCTGAAGACATCATATTCCTGCACTCCTTAATACTTCAGTATGCATTTTCTAAGAACAAGGACATGCTCTCAAATAATCACAGACTAATTAAGAAAATCAATGCAACTGACCCATCAGTTATGGGGCAGGTTCCATCGTCATTTTAAAGATGAGGACAAGGAGGCTTGGAGACTTTTCAGAAATCAACTGAAGTCCCAGGTAAGTAAGAGGTACAACAGTAAAGGTATTTTATTCCCCCACAGTTCAAAGGTTGGTGGGAAGGGACAACTAATTACAGTGTATTAAGACTGCAATGTCGGGGCGCCTGGGTGGCTCAGTCCTGAAGCGCCTGCCTTCGGCTCAGGTCATGATCCCAGGGTCCTGGCATCGAGCCCCACATCGGGCTCCCTGCTCTGCGGGGAGCCTGCTTCTCCCTCTCCCACTCCCCCTGCTTGTGTTCCCTCTCTCGCTGTGTCTCTGTCAAATAAAAAAAAAATATTTTAGGGGCGCCTGGGTGACTCAGTCGTTAAGCGTCTGCCTTCGGCTCAGGTCATGATCTCAGGGTCCTGGGATCAAGCCCCGCATCGGGCTCCCTGCTGGGCGGGAAGCCTGCTTCTCCCTCTCCCACTCCCCCTGCTTGTGTTCCCTTTCTCGCTGTGTCTCTCTCTTTCCAAAAATAAATAAATAAGACTGCAATGTCATCACTTTAGTTTGAGCTGCAAACACTTATTGGTAGGGGCCAAAACAGGAAGAATGTGGAATTCAGACAGGATAATGTCTCCTAATAAAACATGGCATGAAGGTTTTTGTCAGTCGACTTTTTATTTTGGACATTTAAATCTATAGAAATATTGTAACAATAGTAAAAATGATCGCCCTATACTCTTCACCTGGATTCATCAACTGCTAAGATACTGCTAGATTTCCTTCTGGTTTCCTAGCTACCTATCTAAACACACAAATATATATTAGCAAAAATAATTATATGCAGCTATCAGTGAAAATTGATAAAAGGAAACCTCACTAACATAGGGTCTCGAGGTTCAGCAAAGGGAGCTCTCCTGCCCTAGCACTTGTGGTCAATTACAAACCCAACAGGAAGAGATGGACCTTGCAAGCCAACACTACTTGCCTCAGCCATCAGGAGGAAGAAAGTCTCCTCTGCCCTGCTTCCCTCCCTCACACCCCCAACAGACTAAACAATGAGAGATGGTCACAGCTCAGCCAATGAGAGACAGTCACAGCTCAGCCAATGGGAGACAGTCACAGCTCAGGCAATGAGAAGCCACTATACTTCAAACTCCCAGTTTACTCCAATGGACTTTTTGTGTAGAATAGCCCCACCTCTTTCCTCTTTCCTCTCGAAAACAGCAGTCTTCTCCCTTCTTCAGTGGGCAGAGGACTTGCCTTGTGTGTCCCAGGTTGCAATTCTCTTCCGTTCCAAATAAACCCATTTTTGCCAGGAAAATAACTGGCACTTTTACTTTTAAAGTTAACATATCTATATACAATATAGATATATCTTCAACTTAGTTAATTGTCACATTGAGATTATATAATGGTTATAAATATTCGTATACATATCTATATGTATTTATTTTTCACTAATTCATTGAAAAATAAATTGTGTATATCATGCCCCTAAATCCCTTAGCATTTATCTACTAAGAACATGGAGATGCTCTTACATAAGACAAGGTCAATTTAGGAGATTTGTCATTGATACAATTCTATTATTTAATTTAAGCCCATTGTCAAAAAATTTTCAATTGTTCCAGTAATGCATTTTTTTCAAATTTAGGATTTATTCTTCAATCACGTAGGCATTATATTTAATTATTATGTTTCTTTAATGTCCTTTAGTCTAGAACAGTTACTTTCAGCCTTTCTTTTTCTTTCATGACATTGACATTTTTGTTGAGGTGAGGCAGTTAGATTAGAGCATGTGCCTCAATTGAGTTTATCTGAGAATTCCCCATTATTAGGTCTGGTTATGCATGTGGGGCAGGGAAAGGTCGCATATGGTATTCTATCTTTCTTTGTGCATGAACTTGGAGGTAGCAGATGGCAGAGATGGTAAGTGGTTTGTCTAATATATCAATAACAGTAAAGATATGATTTAACCAGCTTATTTACTAACTCCAAGAAACTTTTAAAGTGCATCTAAGAAAAGTCCTAGAAGAAAGAAGTTTTTTTAACTCACTATTAAGTGAGTAAAGTCATTTGTTGACATTTTAAGAGACAGGATTTTCAAGTGGGATTAGATTGATTAAATTTTGAATAAAAAACAGAACCCACAGAGCTGCCTTCTTCTTCTCTTTCTCTCTACAGATCCATGTGCAGCCCATCCCTGTCATGCTTCTGCTTCCCGTGTCTTCGAGAAACAAAAATACTACTGTTTTTGCATAGAAGGGTATGTCTCAACCACAAGAGAAAAAAACTTTCACAGACTGGAACATCAAATGCACAGGTGATTCTGGGCTTGTAGAAAGAGTGGCATTACTGCAAGAGTATGCATATCTTGGAAGAGAAGCTGGCCATAGGCTTCTCAGAGGGGAAGAACTTCAGTGTCCTGCCTGAAGATCATGTCTCTTTTCTCTGTAGCATCATTCATGTGAGAGATGGGTAAGAATTTGAGGTCCAGGAGAAATTGACTTGTGTTCCATCTCAACTCTAAGTGTGCAACTGTAAGTAATCTGTGCAGATTAAAGCCATTTTTGCTTTAATCCTCAGTCTCAGGTGTATAACCTGTAAAACAGGAGTAATCATCATATCTTCTGCAGATCAGGGAATTCAGGTCAGAGGAATATGTGTTTGTTTAAAGGAGTCAATCTAAGTGAAATAAGTCAAGCAGAGAAAGTCAATTATCATATGGTTTCACTTATTTGTGGAACATAAGGAATAGCATGGAGGACATTAGGAGAAGGAAGGGAAAAATGAAGGGAGGGAAATCGGAGGGAGAGATGAACCATGAGAGACTATGGACTCTGAGAAACAAATAGGGTTTTAGAGGGGAGGGGGGAGGGGAGGGGGGAGGAGGGATTGGTTAGCCTGGTGATGGGTATTAAGGAGGGCATGTACTGCAGGGAGTACTGGGTGTTATACGAAAACAATGGATCGTGGATCACCACATCAAAAACTAATGATGTATTGTATGGTGACTAACATAACATAATAAAATTTTTTAAAAATTCTACTACAAAAAAAAAAAGGAGTCAATCCCAAAATTAATGAAATGCCCAGTTTAAAAAAAAAAATAAGTCCTCCTATGCATCTAGTGTCATGCTGGGCACTTTATTTATTTAAACCAAAAAAAAAAAAAAAAACTCTTTAGGTCCACCCACCTTGTCACAAATGGTGGGATTTCATTCTTTTTTATGGCTGAGTAATATTTCACATCTGAATTTTATATCTATATTTATAGATAGATAGATGATAGATAGATAAATCTTGTTTATCCATTTATCTATCAATGGACGCTCAGTTTGCTTCCATATCTTAGTTATTATAAATAATGCTGCAGTGAACATAGGAGTGCATGTAAACAAACAAACAAACAAAAACAAAACAAAACAAAACACCAACTACCCATGACATGGATGTCTCTTTTAAGTTGGAAGTTAGCAAACTTCTTCTGCAGAGGACTATCCAGTAAATATTTCAGACTTTGCAGGCCATATGGTCTCTGTTGCAACTATTTAACCCTGTCTTTATCATGTGACTGCAGCCATAGACATAAATGAATAGATGTGGCTGTGTACCAATAAAACTTTACAAAAACAGGCAGTGGGCCAGCCCAGGGCCACAGTTTGCAACCTTGGCCTAAGTAATGAGAATACTTGCTATCCCCCCAAATTCCCTAATACTTACAGTAGGAAATAGTCATATTTATTTGAAAAGGAAAATATTTTGCTGGATTTGCGTTCAAGTATATCTCAACATATTTTCTAATGTAAATCTGAGAGAAGCTACTTATGTGAGCCACACAAGTAATTTCAAATTCTAGTAGCTACATTTAAAAAAATAAAAACAGGAAATTAATTTTAATAATATACTTTAACAACATATGTGAAGTATTAATCATTTCAAGCTGTAATCAATATAAAAAGCATTAATGAGACCATTTATATGCTCTTTTTCATATTGTCTTTGATTTCCAGAATGCATTTTATGCTTACAGTACATTTTAGTTCAGACTAGCCATAGCCTCAGGTGACTGGTTGTTCCTGTTTTGGAAAATGGATTTCTTGGACCTGACTCTCAGTTTTGTGACATTTTTAAAAAGTCCAGCTCTTTCCATTTGGTGATCCAGAATGAGATGGAAGGATAACTCTTGATTTACAATAATTTTCTCCCAGAAATTCATAGATATTCTGAATGGGAGAAGATATTTACAAATGACATTACAGTTAAAGGGCTGATATCCAAGATCTTTAAAGAACTTCTCAAACTCAACACTCAAAAAATTAATAACCCAGTCAAAAGATAGACAGAAGACATGAACAGACACTTCTCCAAAAGGACATACAAATGGCTAACAAACACATGAAAAATGCTCAACATCACTAGCCATCAGGGAAATACAAATCAAAACTACAATGAGATAGCACCTTACACCAGTTAGAATGGCAAAAATTAACAAAACAGGAAACAACAAATGTTGTGAGGATGTGGAGAAAGAGGACCCCCTCTTACACTGTTGGTGGGAATGCAAGCTGTTACAGCCACTTTGGAAAACAGTGTGGAGGTTCCTCAAGATGTTAAGAATAGAGCTACCCTATGACCCAGCAATTGCACTACTAGGTATTTACCCCAAAGATACAGATGTAGTGAAGGGGCACGTGCATCCCTATGTTCATAGCAGCAATGTCCACAATAGCCAAACCGAGGAAGGAGCCGAGATGCCCTTCAACAGACGAATGGATAAAGAAGATATGGTACATATACACAATGGAATATTATTCAGCCTTCAGAAATGATGAATACCCACCATTTGCATTGACATGTATGGAACTGGAGGGGATTATGCTAAGTGAAATAAGTCAAGCAGAGAAAAACAATTGTCATATGGTTTCACTCATATGTGGAACATAAGCAATAGCATGGAGGACCATAGAGGAAGGGAGGGAAATCCAAAGGGGGAGAAATCAGAGAGAGAGATGAACCATGGGAGACTATGGACCCCGAGAAACAATCTGAGGGTTTCAGAGGGGAAGAGGATGGGGGGAGCGGGTAACAGGGTAATGGATATTGGGGAGGGCATGTGTTGTGATGAGCACTGGATGTTATACTTAACTAATGAATCACTGAACACTACATCAAAAACTAATTATGTACTATACAGTGGCTAACTGAACATAGTAAAAATAAATAAAATTAGAAAATAAAAATAAAATGTTCTTATAGTAAAAAAAGAAATTCATAGATATTTCATAGATATCTCTTCCTTATTTTTAATATATAGCATTCTCAGTTTCTTTTTTTTTAAATAATAACTGGTCCCCCTCCCCCCCTGCCCTTTCTGGTAGTTTGTAGGATTTCCTCTTTTTCCTTGGAGCTAGGATATCTCATTATATTTTTAACATTTTTGTATATTTTTTCTTATATAGATATGTATACACATATCTAATATATAGAGAGAGATTTTATTCTCTTCTCCCTTACAAAATCTCTGCTTGGGGGTATCTATATTCAGGGTTGTTGCTTGGCATGTTCTAGCTTCTGTTGATCTAAAAATTGTTCCTTTTCACTGCAGAGAAGTAGTTGATTGGATTTCATTATTCCTGGTCATCCTGATGAAATTCCTTTCGGATGGGTACTGACCATCCTGGATATCTCCTAACTCTTTATCTTTCCCTCTAAATCCTAGAAGAGTTCCTCAACTGACTTTTCCTGACTAATAATTTGGCCTTTTGCATGTCCATTCTGTTACCGAGCATTGTCATTAAAATTCCAGAAAACTCAGCTTTAATTTCTCAGAAACTTTTTTGGTTATTTTTCTTTTATTGTGCCATTTCCATAGCAGCTTCTTCTTTTACTTGTTATACTTATTGAGATGAAGAGCTTTGTCAAAGGCAAAAACAGTGGTTAGATATAGCACATGTAATCAACATACTATATACATAAGCGAAATTTAAAAAAAAGAAAGGAAAGTATGAAAATATCTAAGATCAAACCTCTCTGTAACTGCACAATAGTATTTCTTTGGTATGAGTCCTACTCATCTTTTCAAATCAACATATAAAGGCCTACATGACTTATATAAATATTAATCAAATTCACTGTTATAACTCTTTCTGTGTCTCAGACAAAAGATTAAAATATTTATTGGCATGCTAACAGACTGTTCCTATAACATATTGCTCCCCACGACATGAATTCTAATAACAATGAATAATATAATATATGTAATGTACATAATAATATAATAGAGTAATAATATATTCTAATATATATTATAGATAATATAATAATTAATATAGTTATAATATTAAAATCTGAAATGTTTGATAATAATTAAAAAACAAAATATCTTGCCTTAATTAAAATATTCCCTAAAATACCAGGGAGAGAAAGGCTGCTTTATTTTTTGTTGTTAAAAATTTGCCCCCAGTCGGGTGCCTGGGTGGCTCAGTTGGTTAAGTGACTGCCTTCGGCTCAGGTCATGATCCCGGAGTCCCGGGATCAAGTCCCACATCGGGCTCCTTGCTAGGCGGGGAGTCTGCTTCTCCCTCTAACCCTACCCCCTCTTGCTCTCTCTCTCTCACTCTCTCTCTCTCTCAAATAAATAAAATCTTTTAAAAAAAATTTGCCCCCAGTCATATGGAGATATAATTGACATATAGTTCTGTGTAAGTTTAAGGTGAAGAATGGCTTGAAGAAAGCCTGTTCTTATAATATGAAACAAATGAGTTCTTGAATCTTTCTGGAGATCATTTCTGAGGATTTTAAGTTCTCCCCTCTTTCCTGTATTAACTGTGTACCTTAGCCCAGATTTTGCTAGAAAACAGAACCCAAGGCACAACATGTATTCAGGCTTTAAGGGGTTGTGTGTGAAATCCTGGGCAGCAAGAGTGTGGGAAGAAGGGGATGTGAAGCAGGGAAGGAGGGAGAGCAAATTCAAGATGATGCATCCCTGTGCTGGGCACTGCCATGTAAGACAATGTGGGTGGTGGTGTGGTCATGCAAGACTTTCCAGAAAGGCCACTTATAACTGTGTTGGGACAGTCCCTTGGCAGGAGGAGAGAAGGAGAAAAAGAGAGAGGCCAGCTCCTTCTCATCTTGTTTCTCCCCTTGGTCAAACTTTGCCTCATTGGACTTTTCCTGACTTCTAGGTTGATTTGCCTATCTGGGGAAGGCAGATCCTACATCCACAGCACAGCAGTTCATCTGAGTCCAGGGAGGAGATCCCAGAGTCTCCATGTGTATGATGAGGTCAGATCTGGATGCTGGAGCTGCTATGATGCCCACCACGCCAGTGGACCCTCAGCTGGGGGAGGTCAAGTCAGTCTGTGCTATTAGGAGACAAGGCACCTGAGGTGTCTCAGGGGACCTTGGGACCTGTGAGTGGGCAGAAATGCTGCTGGCCATAAACTGGGTCCAGAACAATTTGCTGTCATTGCTTCCTGTCTTGCTTTTCCTTCAGCTGTCTTAAAACATTTCTTCAATGCCATGGGGTCCATGGCTGTATCTCCATAGTTATTAAAGCCACTTAATACAGATGCCTGATGCAGGTGTTCTTAGGATTGTGGACTTGCAGTGATAGAAAATGATGACCACTGATCCATGTACAAGTACCAGATAGGAACAGAATACCAGGCAGGTAGGTTTCCTTTAGGTTGTGGACACAAGGAACAGGTAAGCAGAACATAATCCCCTCTGGCTCTGGAATTAGAGACATCCTGGGTGAGAATCAGTTTCACCAGGCTGTGTGCATCAGCACCTTCTCGCATCAGCATCCCTGAAACGAACCCTCTGCTTTATTTAAACAGCTAAATTTATCTGCTTTGTCTACATGGCAGGTGGTACAGTTTGGTGATATGAATGGTCAAGTTGGAACTGGTGTCCCCAGCTGGCCACTCCTACTCTAACTACTAACTCGGAGTGTGGATCCCAGTGCAGTTCTCCATTGAGAAGCTTCCTGTTTAGGTTAGTAGGAGAAGTCTAGTGCCTGTGGTTTTCAGAGTTCTCCCATTCTGGTTTCTCTCAGCACTCAGGCTCATTTGCACTGTATCTTACAGAAATTCCTTAGAACTTTCTGGTCTGTTGATGGCACTCTTCAGAATTTGGGGGACTATCTGCATTTGTCTTTAACAATTCTTATTTGGGTTTTTTTGCCCACAGGGGTTAAGTGAAGAAAGGGGAGGTAAATGTGCATTCTTAGCTAGCTCTTTTGAATGAAAAATCCTATTCTCAATGAGGCTGAGAACCCTGGTTTGACAATCACACAGTGCAAGGCAAGACAACCCAGGAGGGCTGACCTCCCACCTGTGGCTAGCCTCCCATCCTGGCTCACCCTGGGGCCATCTCTTCAGTGGGCTGGATTCACCCACACTATTCACACTCATTTCTTGCTCTGTCACTGCTTATCACTTACGCCAAACCAGTCCAGAGTATGAGTCCACTGTAGTCAAAAATAGCTACCATTTACTGACTGTTTATTACTATGTGTCCAGAAATGTATTCACTACATCAAAAACTAATGATGTATGGTGACTAACATAACATAATAAAATAAAATTTAAAAAAAAACTTTGTATGCATTAATTCATCCAATGCTCATACCAGCCATGATATAGACATGATTATCATGATTCTCATTTTACTGGTGAGGAAACCAAGGCTTAAAGGGGTTAAGAAATTTGCTCAAAGTCACTCAGAGAGTACACAGCAGAATCAAAACACAAACCCAGTTCTCTGCAAGGCAAAGGCTGGGCCCTGCTTTTACATTACACCAGTGGGTTTTACCCTCGGGGTGGTTCTGTCTCTTAAGGGACACATGGCTGTGTCTGGAGACAGTTTTGATGGTCACAACTGGGATCTACTGGTAGAAGCTAGTGCTACTGCTTAACCTCCTACAGTGCATAGGGTGGCCTTCCCCCACCCCCACATCAAAGAATCAGTGCCAATGTGCAGAAAATTACACTAGAATCATACATTACCATGAGCAGGGACTCAAAACCACCCAATGTTTTGTTATGAGTTAATAGCTTCTCAAGCATTCTCAGGGGAAAATTCCAGATAGCTTTTAAACTTTCCATGGTCTGGGTTTATGATCTCATTCTCGAGTGAGGCATGTTCAGGGGCTGTTGCAACCTTGGTAATGGCACATGGATGTCTTTGTGGGATTCTCATGTGGATGACCATGCCTACAGTCTCTTAATACTAACACATGCATACCCACAACACCATTTGTAAAACAGAAATTATCATTGATACAATGAAACCTATATTTTATTTTATTTTATTAATTTGAATTCAATAAGCCAACATGTAGTACATCACTACTTTCAGATGTACAGTTAGTTCAACAATTCATCAGTTGCATATAACACCTAGTGCTCACCACATCACGTGCCCGCCTTAATGGCCATCACCCAGTTACCCCATCCCTCCACCCACCTCCCCTCCAGCAACCCTCAGTTAGTTTCCTATAGTTAGAAGTCTTTCATGGATTTTCTCCCGCTCTGATGACTTCCCATTCAGTTTTCCCTCCCTTCCCCTATGATCCTCCACACTGATTCTTACATTCCACATATGAGTGAAACCATATAATTGTCTTTCTCTGATTGACTTATTTTGCTCAGCACAATATCCTCCAATTCCATCCATGTCGATGTAAATGGTAATATTTCATTTTTATGGCTTAGTAGTATTCCATTGGGTATATATACCTTCTCTTCTTTATTTATTCATCTGTTGATGGTCATCTTGGCTCTTTCCATAGTTGGCTTATTGTGGACGTTATTGCTACTAACATTGAGGTATAAGTGCCCCTTTGGATCACTACATTTATATCATTGGGGTAAAAAACCCAGTAGTGCAATTCCTGGATTGTAGGGTAGCTCTATTTTTAACTTTTTGAGGAACCTCCATACTGTTCTCCAGGATGGCTGTACCAGCTTGCATGTCCACCAACAGTGTAAGGGTGTTCCCCTTTCTCCACATCCTCACCAACATTTGTTGTTTCTGACTTGTTAATTTTAGCCATTCTGACTGGTGTGAGATGAACCATGAGAGATGATGGACTCTGAAAAACAAACTGAGGGTTCTAGAGGGGAGGAGGGTGGGGGGATGGGTTAGCCTGGTGATGGGTATTAAAGAGGGCATGTTCTACGTGGAACACTGGGTGTTACACACAAACAACGAATCATGGAACACTACATCAAAAACTAATGATATAATGTATGGTGATTAACATAATAATAATTTTTTTAAAAATCAGGAACACGTCAAGGATGCCCACTCTCGCCACTATTGTTCAACATAGTATTAGAAGTCCTAGCAACAGCAATCAGACAACAAAAAGAAATGAAATGTATTCAAATTGGCAAAGAAGAAGTCAAACTCTCTCTTTTCGCAGATGACATGATACTTTATGTGGAAAACCCAAAAGACTCCACCCCCAAATTACTACAACTCATACAGCAATTCAGTAATGTGGCAGGATACAAAATCAATGCACAGAAATCAGTTGCTTTCTTATACACTAACAACGCAACTGTAGAAAGAGAAATTAGAGAAACGATTCCATTTACAATAGCACCAAAAACCATAAGATACCTCGGAATAAACCTAACCAAAGAGGTAAAGGATCTATACTCTAGGAACTACAGAACACTCATGAAAGAAATTGAAGAAGACACAAAAAGATGGAAAAATATTCCATGCTCATGGATCGGAAGAATAAACATTGTGAAAATGTCTATGCTACCCAGAGCAATCTATACCTTCAATGCCATCCTGATCAAAATTCCAATGACATTTTTCAAAGTGCTGGAACAAACAATCCTAAAATTTGTATGGAATCAGAAAAGACCCTGAATCGCCAAGGAAATGTTGAAAAAGAAAAACAAAATGGGGGGTATCACGTTGCCTGATTTCAAGCTGTATTACAAAGCAGTGATCACCAAGACAGCATGGTACTGGCACAAAAACAGACATATAGACCAATGGAAAGAATAGAGAACCCAGATATGGACCCTCAACTCTATGGTCAAATAATCTTCGACAAAGCAGGAAAAAACATGCAATGGAAAAAAGTCTCTTCAATAAATGGTGCTGGGAAAATTGGACAGCCACATGCAGAAGAATGAAACTCGACCATTCTCTAACACCATACACAAAAATAAACTCAAAATGGATGAAAGACCGCAATTAAGACAATTACATTGTCTTATGTAATTGACATATGACAATATGTCATATTGCCAATAATCAATTGACACATGACAATGTACGACAGGAATCCATCAAAATCCTAGAGGAGAACATAGGCAGTAACCTCTCTGACATCGCCCACAGCAACTTCTTTCAAGATACATCTCCAAAGGCTAGTGAAACAAAAGCAAAAATGAACTTTTGGGACTTCATCAAGATAAAAAGCTTCTGCACAACAAAGGAAACACAGTCAACAAAACAAAGAGGCAACCCATGGAATGGGAGAAGATATTTGCAAATGACACTACAGATAAAGGGCTGGTATCCAAGATCTATAAAGAACTTCTCAAACTCAACATCCAAAAAACAAAGAATCAAGTCAAAAAATGGGCAGAAGATATGAAAAGACACTTCTCTGAAGAAGACATACAAATGGCTAACAGACACATGAAAAAATGGTCATCATCATTAGCCATCAGGGAAATTCAAATCAAAACCACATTGAGATACCCCCTTACACCAGTTAGAATGGCAAAAATGGACAGGGAAAGAAACAACAAATGTTGGAGAGGTTGTGGAGAATGGGGAACCCACTTACACTGTTGGTGGGAATGCAAGTTGGTACAGCCACTTTGGAAAAGTGTGGAGGTGCCTCAAAAAATTAAAAATAGAGCTACCCTATGACCCAGCAATTGCACTCCTGGGTATTTACCCCAAAGACACAGATGTAGTGAAAAGAAGGGCCATATGCACCCCAATGTTCCTAGCAGCAATGTCCGCAATAGCCAAACTGTGGAAAGAGCCGAGATGTCCTTCAACAGATGAATGGATAAAGAAGATGTGGTCCATATATACAATGGAATATTACTCAGCCATCAGAAAGGATGAATACCAAACTTTTACATCAACATGGATGGGACTGGAGGAGATTATGCTAAGTGAAATAAGTCAAGCAGAGAAAGTCAATTATCATATGGTTTCACTTATTTGGGGGAACATAAGGAATAGCATGGAGGACATTAGGAGAAGGAAGGGAAAAATGGGGGGGTAGAATTGGAGGGAGAGATGAACCATGAGAGACTATGGACTCTGAGAAACAAACAGGGTTTTAGAGGGTTTTAGAGGGGTGAGGGGGGATTGGTTAGCCCAGTGATGGGTATTAAGGAGGGCACGTACTGTATGGAGCACTGGGTGTTATACGAAAACAATGGATAGTGGATCACCACATCAAAAACTAAGGATGTATTGTATGGTAACTAACATAACATAATAAAATTTAAAAAAAAAGATAAAACAATTTAACAGAAAATAAAAATAGGAAAGATTCAATGAGGGTAGAAATCAGCTATGTTAATGGAACTTGAGTAGATTAGGTCCAGACATAGATACTTGCAGAATACAAATGAGGAGGACAGGTCTTGTCCTGTCCACCAGCACACCCACCCCTATTATGCTGTCCTCCCAGATGGCCTCAAACCCAGGCAACCGCTCTTACACTGTGACCTCACTCAACTCCACCTTCCAGAATGCCAGGTCTGGCAGGTAAGAGCCCTGTGTACTGGGCTCCACCTTGTGTTCCATAAAGTGCTCTGTGCCTGGATCGACTGGACCAGAGAGGGCCATGGGATGTCCTACCCCAGGACACTGAGAGTTTGGAATATGCAGACTAGCTCACACTGAAGAGTCAGGCCTGCCTCCGTTCTGGGGTGGAATCAGCCTCCACCAAAGCTGCTGGCTCTGGGAGAGAGCTTTCACTAAGTTAAATCCAGAGCCTGTTGTAAGAGGCATGAGGTACAGCTGCCTGAGGCATAGCTGTCCACCTCCACTCACTCTTTGTTTTTCAGTCTTTGACCCTCTGAAATCAGGCTTCCTTCCCCAGCTCTGCTAAAACTACTCTACCAAAAGTTTAAGAAGTCCAGAAAATACCAGGTCCTTCCAGAACCACATCACTTCTTTTCCTTCCTGAACCTAGTGAGACAGTCTCCCCCTCTGACTTCTACAGAAGTGACACCTTTATTCCATCAATTATTTGTTCACCATAAATGATTACAATGTTTACTGAATAAATTGTTTATAAGCAAAATGAATTGTTTATTGAATAATTCCAATGTGTCCTATGCTGTGAGGTGGACTAGTTTCATTCAGGGCGAAGGCAGTGAGCTTGCTGGCAAGGATTCTTTCTTTTTTTTCTTTTTTCTTTAAATTCAATTAGCCAAGGTATAGTAAGTACATCATTGGTTTTTGATATAATGTTCAGTGATTCATCAGTTCAGTATAACACCCAGTGCTCATCACATCAAGTGGCCTCCTTAATACCCATCACCTTGTTACCCTATCCCCCCACCCCCCTCCCTTTCCACAACCCTCAGTTTGTTTCCCAGAGTCAAGAGTCTCATATGGTTTATCTCCCTCTCTGATTTCTTCCCATTCAGTTTTCCCCCCACCCCTATTGTCCTCTGCATTATCCCTTATGTTTCACATATGAGTGAAACCATATGATAATTGTTTCTCTGATTGACTTATTTCAAATGAAATCCAATCTCTTACCCACAAAACCACCACTCTATACTCTTTCACACCTTTGTCTCTCAAAAGAGTTTAATGAAGTACAATTTTGATATAACAAGGCACAGAGCAAGAAACGATTGACATCTCGACAGGAAATGAAACTGGGGGCTGTCTCACAGTGAAGCACCCCACTGGATCCTTCCACACAACCTTTTCCTACTTTTCCTCTAGTTGTCAGAATGTTCAGAATGTCCCTCTTGGCTTCTGGCTCTCTCCACCTCCCTGGCAAGCCTGTCTGCCCTCAAGGCCTCAGCCAGTCTCTCTCTTGCTTTTTTCACTTTCCGAGTCTGTCTCCGGATATCTCCAGGTGTTACTGGCTGTATGCAGATGGGTGGTGGGAGATAGAGACCCACTCCTGGGAACATCCCTGCCCAAACTGAAGATGGTACCGTGCTGGGCCCAGGGCCACTAGGTAGAGACCCTGCACCTGCACTGCCTGGTACAATCACTTGTGAGGTATTTATGAAGTCCAAAGTACTTAAAATTTCTCCTTCACTGCTGCAGGCCTGGAGTCCCTGCAGTCTCCTGTACACAGAGATTTGCTGGGGCTTCTCCAAGGCCCTGTCCCGTTGACTGTACCTGACCTCGTTGCCAGAATGGGAGGTTATGCTCGTGACTGGCCTCTTAAAAATGCAACTGGTCAGCCTTATAGGAGGTGCAGCTCTTTCATGATATCTTTTCTTGGCCTTGGCTAAATGGACTTGTCTTTTCTTCTCTATGGTCTGGGACATCATGTTTCTTTTGAGCTTGCCCTTTGAAAACAAAATGAAATGTGATATTTGAATAAAATGGGGGATGAGGACCACCAGCCACAAAGAATGGTCTCAGCTCATATGAATATTCCACCCTCCTCTCTCCATGGAGAAATGTGTCTTGAATCGCACGGTGCATCACAATCATCCAGAGGGTTGTTAAAACTCAGACTTCTGGGCCTCAAGCCAAGTAGGTCTGGGCTGGGGCCAAGAATCTGCCTTTCTAAGGGTTCTCAGGTGATGCTGATGCTGCTCGTGCAGACACCACACACTGAGAACCAGTTCTGGAACACCGTCAAGCAGATATAAGTCAAGGACAGAAAGCTTGAGGTCATTACCCAGTGCCAACTCCAGACCCTTTCCCCTCCACCATCTTCCCTGGAGGATGTTTCCCTCCTCCCACCCTTGTCAATGTCAACCACACACATGCTGGTACCCCCTGACCCACCATCATTTAGATACAAGGATCATAGGTCTCTTCGTATCCCAAGACTTCAGGTGTTCAGTATCTCCTTACTATGCTTTAGGACACACTACCTCCTGGTTTTCCTAGCTTTCATGCCTCATCTTCAGTGAGATCATATCCCTCCCAACCCTGAGATACTTACTAGCTTTCACTTGCACACCCAAATCCCATCTTCACTCAACTATCCTCCTGTTCATAAATAATTTGCCCCAAAGACACAGATGTAGTGAAAAGAAGGGCCATATGCACCCCAATGTTCCTAGCAGCAATGTCCGCAATAGCCAAACTGTGGAAAGAGCCGAGATGACCTTCAACAGATGAATGGATAAAGAAGATGTGGTCCATATATACAATGGAATATTACTCAGCCATCAGAAAAGATGAATACCCAACTTTTACATCAACATGGATGGGACTGGAGGAGACTATGCTAAGTGAAATAAGTCAAGCAGAGAAAGTCAATTATCATATGGTTTCACTTATTTGTGGAACATAAGGAATAGCATGGAGGACATTAGGAGAAGGAAGGGAAAAATGTGGGGGGGGGGGAATTGGAGGGAGAGATGAACCATGACAGACTATGGACCTGAGAAACAAACAGGGTTTTAGAGGGGAGGGAGGAGGGGGGATTGGTTAGCCCAGTGATGGGTATTAAGGAGGGCACGTACTGCATGGAGCACTGGGTGTTATACGAAAACAATGGATCGTGGATCACCACATCAAAAACGAATGATGTATTGTATGGTGACTAACATAACATAATAAAATTTTTAAAAAATAATAACTCAGATATTTATTTGCAATATATTTATATGCAAATATTCCCATAACACAGATCCCTTTTTTTTTTTTTTTTTTTTCACAAAGACCTCCTTTGTAAACCATTATTCAAGGTTCTGGTACAGAACATTCTCCCTGATACTCTTCATTCTCTTCTCCTTGTTAATGTCAGCTCCTCTTTCTGACTTAGCACAACAAATAAATGCTTCTTAGAAATCAATCCTACAGGGCGCCTGGGTGGCTCAGTCGGTTAAGCGGCTGCCTTCGGCTCAGGTCATGATCCTGGGGTCCTGGGATCAAGCCCCATGTCCGGCTCCCTGCTCAGCGGAGAGCCTGCTTCTCCCTCTCCCTCTGCCTGCCACTCTGCCTACTTGTGCTCTCTCTCTATCTCTCTGTCAAATAAATAAATAAAAATCTTAAAAAAAAAAATCAATCCTGCTCTCACATTTGTTCATCCACACCCCTGTCTAGGCCATCCATCCATTTCCTGGACTTCAAATACCATTAGCCCATAGAGCTAGACATGCCCATAGAATCAGCACAGATCTGACTCCAATCCTGATACCCAATGCCATCCTCCCACTCACCTCTTCAGTGATAATATTGATGACTCCAATCACAGTGACCAGATCTCAAGTTGAACCAACCAATTCCCCAAATAATTCACTGCTATCAAAGTGTCCCCAAACCCACTTGCTAGTACTAATATCTTGTTTAAACCTGAGTGGCAATTGAGATACCACCCTACACCAGTTAGAATGGCAAAAATTGACAAGGCAAGAAACAACAAATGTTGGAGAGGTTGTGGAGAAAGGGGAACCCTCTTACACTGTTGGTGTGAATGCAAGTTGGTACAGCCACTTTGGAAAACAGTGTGGAAATTCCTCAGAAAATTAAAAATAGAGCTACCCTATGACCCAGCAATTGCACTCCTGGGTATTTACCCCAAAGACACAGATGTAGTGAAAAGAAGGGACACATGCACCCCAATGTTTATAGCAGCAATGTCCACAGTTTGGCTACTGGAGCCAAGATGCCCTTCAACAGACCAATGGATAAAGATGTGGTCCATGTATACAATGGAATAATACTCAGCCATCAGAAAGGACATAAGGATCGTGGGGCTCGATCCCAGGACCCCAACTTTTGCATCAATGTGGATTAAACTGGAGGAGATTATGCTAAGTGAAATAAGTCAAGCAGAGAAAGTCAATTATCATATGGTTTCCCTTATTTGGGGGAACATAAGGAATAGCATGGAGGACATTAGGAGAAAGAAGGAAAAAATGAAGGGGGAAATTGGAGGAGGAGATGAACCATGAGAGACTATGGACTCCAAGAAACAAACAGGGTTTTAGAGGGGAGGGGGCTGGAGTGATGGTTTAACCTGGTGATGGGTATTAAGGAGGGCACATATTGCATGGAGCACTGGGTGTTATATGCAAACAATGAATCATGGAACACTACATCAAAAACTAATGATGTACTGTATGGTGACTAACATAACATAATAAAATAAAATAAAATTTTTTAAAAAATAAAATAAACCTGAGTGGCATTCTGGCCACCCTACCACTTCACACTCTTATAACAATGAATCCTGAATCCATCTAATAAACTCAACACCAAAAAACAAAAAAATCCAGTCAAGAAATGGGCAGAAGACATAAACAGACATTTCTCCAAAGAAGACATACAAATGGTCAAGTGATACATGGAAAAATACTCAACATCATTCGGCATCAGGGAAATATAAATCAAAACCACAATGAGATACCACCTCACACTAGTCAGAATGGCTAAAATTAACAAATCAGGAAACAGATGTTGGTGAGGATTCAGAGAAAGGGGAACCCTCTTACACTGTTGGTGGGAATGCAAACTGGTGCAGCCACTCTGGAAAACAGTATGGAGGTTCCTCAAAAAGTTAAAAATAGAACTACCCTATGACCCAGCAATTGCACTACTAGGTATTTATCCAAAAGATATAAACATAGTGATTCGAAGGGGCACATGCACCCCAATGTTTATAGCAGCAATGTCCACAATAGCCAAAATATGGAAAGAGCCCAGATGTCCATCAACAGATGAATGGATAAAGATGATATAATGGAATATTACTCAGCCATCAAAAAGAATGAAATCTTGTCATTTGCAACAATGTGGATAGAACTAGAGGGCATTATTCTAAGCAAAATAAGTCAGCCAGAGAAAGACAAATAACATGATTTCACTCATATGTGGAATATAAGAAACAAAACAGATGAACATGGGGGAAAGGAAGGAAAAATAAAATAAGATAAAAACAGAGAGGGAGGCAAACCATAAGAGACTCTTAACTCTAGGAAACAAACAGGGTTGCTGGAGGGATGGTGGGTGGGAGATGGGTGGGAGATGGGGTAATTGCATGATGGGCATTAAGGAGGGCACTTGATGTAATGAGCACTGGGTGTTATATGCAACTGATGAATCACTGAATTCTACCCCTGAAACTAATAATATACTACATATTAACTAAATTGAATTTAAATAAAAATTTTTAAAATCAAATAAATAAGACTCTCAACTTCTGAATAATTGTTAAGCACCTTTCAGTTTCCCTACAAAATACCATTTCTCCAGTGACCTTTCCTGATCCAGCCATCAGAATTACACTTTCTGTAATTTTAATTTTTTCAGTGTTCACTACTACATGTATTTCTTTCATATTGTTTCTCTTTTTTTAAGATTTTATTCATTTATTTGAGAGAGAGAGAAGGAGCAGGGGAAGGGGGAGGGAGAAGCAGGCTCCCTGCTGAGCAGGGAGCCCGATGCAGGGCTCGATCCCAGGACCCTGAGATCATGACCTGAGCAGAAGGCAGACACACAACCAAGCCACCCAGGTGCCTCTCATATTGTTTTTCTATAAATTGGATATTCAGTGAAAGATGACTAATGTGAACTTTAATGTTTTACACCCAGTATCCACTTGTTTTGCCTTAAAAGGTGCTCAGTTATATTTATTGAAAGAAATTATTCAAACTCAAAAAAATACTTTCTAGATTTTTCAAATAAATTCACTCAACCACAATTATACAATGACATAATCTCTACGGTGGCAGACTGCACTAAATTATCACTGCCTGAGTTTTTTTTTTTTTTTTCTTATCCTTTCTCCCTGGAATTCATTATAGCATTCCCTTTATTCAGTTTCAGTCAACCAAGGTCAACTGTGGTCTGAGGTCCAGATGGAATGGTTAGAGATGTAGCCTAACCCTACATCACAGTGCTTCTGTCATTCACTTCACTCCACCTCGTCATGCAGGCATTTTGTCATCTTACATCATCACAAGAAGGGGGAGTACAGTACAGTAGGATATTTTGAGAGAGACTACATTTACATAACCTTATTATATTGTTAAAATTATTCTACTTATTATTGTTGTTTATTTCTTGCTGTACCCAATTGATAAATTAAACTGTATCATAAGTATGTATGTATAGGAAAAAAATATATAGGATATATATAGGGTTCAATACTATCCATGGTTTCAGGTATCCACTGAGGGTCTTGGAACATGTTCCTCGGGGATATGGGAGGAGTACTACAGAAGACTCTAATCACAATAAGCTGTCTAAAATGAAAAACCTAATCAATGTGCCTTTCTTTTTAAACCAATCATTTCTCTTTTTTTAATTTTATTTTATTACGTTGTTAGTCACCATACAATACATCATTAGTTTTTGATGTAGTGATCCATGATTCATTGTTTTTGTATAACACCCAGTGCTCCATGCAGAACGTTCCCTCCTTAATACCCATCACCGGGCTAACCCATCCCCCACCCCCCTCCCCTCTAGAACCCTCAGTTTGTTTCTCAGAGTCCATAGTCTCTCATGGTTCATCTCTCCCTCCAATCATTTCTATCTTTTTTTAAAGGGAAGCCGTAAACCTCATATCATTCCTGTTGTCCTGCCATAATTATCTTTTAAAGCTTTATTCATTTATTTTAGGGGGGGGCAGAGAGAGGCAGACTCCCTGCTGAACACGCAGGGAGCCCGACACGGGGCTTGATCCCAGGACCCTGGGATCATGACCTGAGTCAAAGGCAGACACCAACTGAGCCACCCAGGCACCCCTCCTGCCATAATTATTAATACCAACACTTTCAATACTCAAGAGGTCCCAGTGTGGAGGGAAAATTATTTGATCCTCCCATTTATAGAGCACCTATTTTATGCCAAGTTGTGCACTAAAACCCATGATCCAGAATTTAACTTAACAAAGTCACTGCCCCTATTTATTTTAATCTTGGTGAGAGGAAAGAGTTAATACAAAGAGTAACGAATGTCTAATATCATGTCAGGTATAATTAACAGCTGTGATAAATAGTAAGGTTGATACAGAGAGAAAGAGGGAGGGATGGAGGAAGATAGTAAGGAGGGATAACAGGACAAAGAAATTAACTACAATTATTGATGATGAGATTAGGGAAGGACTAACTGAGGACATATTTGAGCAAAGAATTGAATTAAAAAAAAAAAAAGACCAAGCACATTGTGGGTAAAGAATTTTCCAGAGAGGGGAAGGATTTAAACAGTGCAGGACCAAAGGCTACATCCACTTCCTAGTGATATTGTTGGTTGAAACAAAACAACAAAACAAAAACATCTAGCCTATTAGCCCAAGAAAATTTCCATATGTAAAATAGTACAACACCTTGAACATTACTTAAAAAACATTAACACCTAAGAAACAGCTTTTAGTAAGATATCTCCTCATTTTTAAAGCTCCTGTCTGCTCATTTAGAAGAAGCTTCACAGAAGGGTAAGTATATTAATGGGCATTGGTGCCATCATTATGCGTTCCACACTCACCAGAGTAGGCTGGTTTGGAGAACAGCTGGATGCAGGTCCTTCCATGGCTGCAAAGTTGTGCTTCCCCTAGTCCTGATGTGAGAGCCCGTGGCTTGCTAGAAAATGTGAGACTTCTGCTTCTGATTCCCCTTTTATGGAGGAAGGGAGCGGATAACCCAATCAGCCGATAATCCAGAAGATCCTGTCTTTATATCAATGGGATTTGAGCAATTCCTAAATCTTTATACAAAGACACAAAAATTGGGGCACCTGGCTGGCTCAGTCAGAGGAGCCTGTGACTCCATCTTGAGGTTGTGAATTTGAACCCTACATTGGGTGTAGAGATTACTTAAATAAATAAACTTTAAAAAACACACACACAAAAATGTGGGGCTTTTGACATGGTCAGATATTGTTGTAGATGAAATCGTTGAATACATTTGTATGTAAGATACATTGGGTTTTTTTTAAAGATTTTATTTATTATTTATTTGGCAGAGAGAGAGAGCACAAGCAGGGGGGTTGGCAAGCAGAGGGAGAGGGAGAAGCAGGCTCTGCTGAGCGGGGAGCCCGATGCGGGGCTCTATCCCAGGACCCTGGGATCATGACCTGAGCCGAAGGCAGACGCTTAACCCACTGAGCCACCCAGGTGCCCTGTGAGGTACATTTCTATCTGCAGTTTCTATCCACATTTTAATGTTTCCTGTTTCTCCCACTATGGATACATTTCATAAAAATAGAAGTGGAAGTTTCTATGTATAAAAATTTTCATACATTTTATGTTTTATTAGGAAAAAATTAGAAACTAACTGCTTCTTACTAATGGAATGTCCAAAATATTTATTAACAATTCTATGGAATGTATCACAAAAACATTAAAAGTAAATTGATATTTTGTGCATTTATATTTCATTTAATGGCCAGTAAATCTGAGAGTACTTCAGCCATCTTATGCTTTCTCTACCAGTTGACCTAAATAGTTAATGTTCCTTTACTCTCTTCATTTTACTGACTTTGATTTAACTCTTTTATTTTGGACTTTTTTTTTTTTAAAACAGAGAGAGTGTGTGTGAGCACGCAAGAAGGGGGGAGGGGCAAGGGGCAGAGGGAGAAGCAGGCTCCCCTTTGAGCAGGGAGCCTGATGGGGGACCCCTGGGACTATGACCTGAGCTGAAGATGCTTAACAACTGAGCCACCCAGGCACCCCTAACTCTTTTATTATTCTATTGTTCCCTCAATAGACTTATCAGTTACAATCATATACAAATCTTCATGTAGTTAATGAGGGACACCTGGGTGGCTCAGTTGTGAAGGGTCTGACTCTTAATTTCAGCTCAGTCTTGATCTCAGGGTGGGTAGTTCAAGCCCTGCCTTGCACTCCACACTTGTTGTGGGGCCTACTTAATGAGTCCTTTACTTAATGTAGTCTAATACAACTACTTTTTCCACCTTCCCCAAATGCTAATACCTTCAAACACTTCCAACTACATTTTTAACCTTTCTCACTCTGCTTTGCTGTCCTCATGCATTTCAATTCTACATGTATTTTAATCTCCAAGAGAGATTTCTAGAATTGCCTCATAAAACAAAATTTATTTGTAATTGTAAATTTTCCTTTCCTTCTCTTCATTCCTTCCTGCATTCTTGATTTTCAATCTGGGAGTCTATTCCTTTGGATTGAAGAAATCACTCTAGTATTTGCTTTCTAGATCAAGTCTGCTAACAATGAAATGTTTCATTTTAAGTTGTTCTTAAGATATCTTTATTGTGGGCAGTAGCGCTGCTGGGTAAAGAATTCTGGTTTTGATATGACATTTCTACTAGCATTTTTTTTTTTTGGTACTAACAGATGGTTTGGTTTTTTAAATTTTTTAAATTTTATTATGTTATGTTAGTCACCATACAATACATCATTCGTTTTTGATGTGGTGATCCACGATCCATTGTTTTCATATAACACCCAGTGCTCCATGCAGTACATGCCCTCCTTAATACCCATCACCGGGCTAACCAATCCCCCCTCCCTCCTCCCCTCTAAAACCCTGTTTGTCCTTCAGAGTCCATATTCTGTCATAGTTCCCTCACACTCCCTCCAATTCCCCCCTCCATTTTTCCCTTCCTTCTCCTAATGTCCTCCATGCTATTCCTTCTGTTCCACAAATAAGTGAAACCATATGACAATTGACTTTCTCTGCTTGGCTTATTTCACTTAGCATAATCTCCTCCAGTTCCATCCACGTTGATGTAGAAGTTGGGTATTCACCCTTTCTGATGGCTGAGTAATATTCCATTGTATATATGGACCACATCTTCTTTATCCATTCATCTGTTGAAGGGCATCTTGGCTCTTTCCACAGTTTGGCTATTGCGGACATTGCTGCTAGGAACACTGGGGTGCATATGGCCCTTCTTTTCACTACATCTGTGTCTTTGGGGTAAATACCCAGGAGTGCAATTGCTGGGTCATAGGGTAGCCCTATTTTTAAATTTTTGAGGAACCTCCACACTGTTTTCCAAAGTGGCTGTACCAACTTGCATTCCCACCAACAGTGTAAGAGGGTTCCCCTTTCTCCACAACCTCTCCAACATTTGTTGTTTCTTTCCCTGTCCATTTTTGCCATTCTAACTGGTGTAAGGGGGTATCTCA
>NW_023270855.1:53777793-53851173 GCF_011800145.1 Mirounga leonina | reverse complement strand
AATGATGATGACCATTTTTTCATGTGTCTGTTAGCCATTTGTATGTCTTCTTCAGAGAAGTGTCTTTTCATATCTTCTGCCCATTTTTTGACTTGATTCTTTGTTTTTTGGATGTTGAGTTTGAGAAGTTCTTTATAGATCTTGGATACCAGCCCTTTATCTGTAGTGTCATTTGCAAATATCTTCTCCCATTCCATGGGTTGGCTCTTTGTTTTGTTGACTGTTTCCTTTGCTGTGCAGAAGCTTTTTATCTTGATGAAGTCCCAAAAGTTCATTTTTGCTTTTGTTTCACTAGCTTTTGGAGATGTATCTTGAAAGAAGTTGCTGTGGCCAATGTCAAAGAGGTTACTGCCTATGTTCTCAAACTCAACACCCAAAAAACAAATAATCAAGTCAAAAGTGGGCAGAAGATATGAAAGACACTTCTCTGAAGAAGACATACAAATGGCTAACAGACACATGAAAAAATGGTCATCATCATTAGCCATCAGGGAAATCCAAATCAAAACCACACTGAGATACCCCCTTACACCAGTTAGAATGGCAAAAATGGACAGGGAAAGAAACAACAAATGTTGGAGAGGTTGTGGAGAAAGGGGAACCCTCTTACACTGTGGGTGGGAATGCAAGTTGGTACAGCCACTTTGGAAAACAGTGTGGAGGCTCCTCAAAAATTTAAAAATAGAGCTACCCTATGACCCAGCAATTGCACTCCTGGGTATTTACCCCAAAGACACAGATGTAGTGAAAAGAAGGGCCATATGCACCCCAGTGTTCATAGCAGCAATATCCACAATAGCCAAACTGTGGAAAGAGCCGAGATGCCCTTCAACAGATGAATGGATAAAGAAGATGTGGTCCATATATACAATGGAATATTACTCAGCCATCAGAAAGGATGAATACCCAACTTCTACATCAACGTGGATAGGACTGGAGGAGATTATGCTAAGTGAAATAAGTCAAGCAGAGAAAGTCAATTGTCATATGGTTTCACTTATTTGTGGAACAGAAGGAATAACATGGAGGACATTAGGAGAAGGAAGGGAAAAATGGAGGGGGGAATTGGAGGGAGAGATGAACCATGAGAGACTATGGACCTGAGAAACAAACAGGGTTTTAGAGGGGAGGGGGGAGGGGGGATTGGTTAGCCCGGTGATGGGTATTAAGGAGGGCACGTACTGCATGGAGCACTGGGTGTTATATGAAAACAATGGATCGTGGATCACTACATCTGATCACTACTACATAATGATGTATTGTATGGTGACTAACATAACATAATAAAATTTTTTTTAAAAAGACCAAAAAAATAAAATTAAAAGATAGCCAAACCACAGTGTGGTTTTGATTTGGATTTCCCTGATGGCTAATGATGATGACCATTTTTTCATGTGTCTGTTAGCCATTTGTATGTCCATTTTTGCCATTCTAACTGGTGTAAGGGGGTATCTCAGTGTGGTTTTGATTTGGATTTCCCTGATGGCTAATGATGATGACCATTTTTTCATGTGTCTGTTAGCCATTTGTATGTCTTCTTCAGAGAAGTGTCTTTTCATATCTTCTGCCCACTTTTGACTTGATTATTTGTTTTTTGGGTGTTGAGTTTGAGAACATAGGCAGTAACCTCTTTGACATTGGCCACAGCAACTTCTTTCAAGATACATCTCCAAAAGCTAGTGAAACAAAAGCAAAAATGATCATGGATCACTACATCCACGTACTGCATGGAGCACTGGGTGTTATATGAAAACAATGGATCGTGGATCACTACATCTGATCACTACTACATAATGATGTATTGTATGGTGACTAACATAACATAATAAAATTTTTTTAAAAAAGACCAAAAAAATAAAATTAAAAGATAGCAGAGGAGTTTCACAATGAGGAGAAGTGTTTTCCTTTTGATACAAGAAAACTCAAATTGATAGGAAAAAATTATAACTTGGATCATAATAAGCTCATGAGAAGCCATTGTTCCTTAAAATTCACCAGTAAGGGGCGCCCGAGTGGCTCAGTCGGTTAAGTGTCTTAAGTGTTAAGTGTCTGCCTTGGACTCAGGTCATGATCTCGGGGTCCTGGAATTGAGCCCCACAGTGGGCTCCCTGCTCAGTGGGGAGCCTGCTTCTTCCTCTGCCTTTGCCCCTCCCCTCTGCTTGTGCTCTCTCTCTCCCAAATAAATAAATAAAATCTTTAAATAAAATAAAATTCACCAGTAAGACAGAGGGGCTGGACAACCTGGGTGAGAGAAGAAACTGACATCACACACATCTAGTAAAGTACACCAAGCCAAATTATGTAAAGAATTCTGTCAAATAAAAAATAAAACTGAAAACCCACTAGAAAAGTGACTCAAAATTCTAAAATAGGCACACCATAAAAAAGGATAAACAAATACTCAATTAACATGTTTTAAAAAAATGTTTAACCTCTTTTGTTTCCGGGAAATGCTAGTAAAAGTCACAATGAGATACTATAAAAGAGACAGTAGCTGAAATGAAAGGAAAGCAGGAGTCCCAATCGCTGCCCAAGCTATGGAGCAGCCAGATCATTTCTGCATGGCCAGTGAGAATCTAAATTGGTAGAACCAGCATCTAGTAGAACTATAGGAAAACATCCCCAGAACTGTAAACCTAGGTGCACAACTGACAAGTTTTAGTCTGGTCTCAAGGACTGGAGTCTAAACAGCTCCTTGCTAGAAACGAATCAAATGTGCATCCTCAGGGAATGGATGGATATACACTGTGGCGTCTGCACCCAGTGGAACTCAACCCCGCGATAAGAATTCACAAATAACTACAGAGAAGAGTAAGAATGGATCTCACAAATGTGATGTGGAGCCACACACCCATGGGGACAGCCCCAGGACAGCTAGCTGCCCATGGTGATTGACAGCCGCTCCAGGACTACACAGGAAAGCCCCTGGGTTCTTACAGAGTGATGGGTGGGACACTGGAGCCCAACATCCAGACCCCAGGGACTTCCAGGAGCTGTCGTTCCAGGTGGTTGTCAGAGTAACTGCAGCACGCTGGTGGTCGCTCCCAACGTTGGTTGGGGAGGGTAACTTGACCGGCAGCTCCCCCACGTCCCCGACTCCCCTTTGAGCCTCCCCTAGAGGCCGAGGACTCAGCTTTTCTCCCCCCGGAGGCTGCAGGGTCCCAGCATGCACGTGATCACCTCCAACTGCCCTGGGAGGTGAGGTCCCGGTCCTGGCACCACCGCAGTCCCAGCGCAGCTCACGCTCAGCAACTGGGTCCTGGTGCTTGTCCCTGCACCCATCCTGAGCTCACAGAGTGTCACCAGTTCTCTGCCCAGCCCTGGTGGCTCCATCCCTCCAGGCCAATGCACGTGGGGAATCAATATTGGAGAAGGATCCGTCTCAGCCCAGAGAGCAGAGCACATGTGCGTCCCCCTTGCAGGTGAGGAGGGCGAGGCTCCCCGGGGCCACCAGCCCCAACCCCCGTCAGCACCCTCAGCCAACCTATCCCGCGGGTTGGCCCTTCTTGCCTCATTACATTGGTCCTCAAGCCTCTCTCCAGCTGCCATCAGCTTCCCATGCCCAGTCAGAGGATGCACCCCCCCGGGGGTCTGGGGTCCTGGCCCAGCTCTGCACTCAGACCTCTGCCTCCCTCTCCGAGTCCAGAGCCCAGAACCTGCCTTGTGGCCTATTGCAGACCACCCTCCCAGGCCTGGAGGTGACTCTTCTAAGGGGATTGTCCCCAAGCGCCCACCCCTCTGTCAAAAATTGGCACACGCCATTCAGGAATGGTGGACACCTGCTTCTTCTAAGGTGGTCTGCATGAACCCATGTCACCTGCACTTAAGAACACCACAAATGGAGATGTCGGGGGCTCTCACCCAAATCTTTGCTCTGCAATGGATGCTGATGAGAGATGAGAGACAACCTAGAGTTTGGAGAGAAAATATTGCAAATCTCATTTATCACAAAGGACTAATACACAAAATAGAGAAAATCTAATAGCCCTTGGTTGGGGGGGGAGGGAGACCCAGAGGGAAAATAGGGGAAAGACTTCAATAGACATTACACAAAGAAAAGCAGTCGAAAGCTGTCCAACATCCCACCTGAGGGCAATGCAAATGAAATCCACTGTGAGATACCAGAACCCAGCTCTTAGGGTGGCTGCAATGAACACTGGGACCCTAAAGTGGACTGGGGAAGATAAAGCACATGGAAATCTGGCCCATTCCTTGTGGGAATGCAATATGGGACAACCACTCGGGGAAAATGATGTGTAATTACTTCTGCATTAATCATATGCTTACCTTCGCCCCAGCTTTCACACTCTGAGCTATTTACTTGAGAGAAATGAAAAGATATGTTCATAAAAGCACTGAATGCCAAGGGTTACAGCAGCTGTATTCACAATGGCCAAAAGCTGGATGTGACTCCAGTGTCCTTCAAATTCAATGGATATCCAAATGATGACCCATTCCTCACAGGGGATGCTACTCAGCATTAAAGAGGATGGGATTTTTTAATTTGATTCCAAGTTTATGGTAAAATTATTATAAATATTAATATTTGATTTAGTTATTTGGAAGATTATAAATCTACTTTGGGAAATTTAGCTCTGTGAGTCTTATAACAGTAAATCTTTTGTATCTGCATACAGATCAAGTATATTTGATCAAATTTAACTTTGGAACTGAATACACTGTAATTGTGAACACACACTGGATTTCAAAGCTCTGAACAAAGACAAGTTATAACATATCTTACTCATTGCTTTAGTGTGGGTTATAATTCAAGTGATAACATTAGATTTCTTGAGTTAAATAAAATGTTTCAAAACTGCAGTTGATCGATTAGTGTTTATTTTGGTAAATGTGTTTGCTCAAAAATTGGAAATGATATGGCAGTTGTTACATGTCTATTGGGTTTGGCTGGATGAAGCCAATGATAGCTAAGCCCACAAGAGTGGACAAGGTTGATTTCCCAAAGGAAAGGAAGCTCCACCAGCCCCTGGAGAATGTAATCCACCCGCTTTGACAGTATGTGTGTGCATATACACACAAACTTAAAAATGTAGCAGGGTTCTATCTATCTATCTATCTATCTATCTATCTATCTATCTATCTATATATATATATATCTTTATCTCTCTCTCTCTCTCTCTCTCTCTCTCTCTCACACACACACACACACACACAACTTCTTACACAAAAGCACAAATCCAATCTAAATTGGCCTGAGATCAACCCCAAATTTCCATCAGAATTTCTCAAATGTCAAGAGGCTGCTAATCTAAGAAGTCCTCATAGCTGCTCTCAGAAAAGGAAATCAGAAGCCAGATTATTTCAACTATTTGGTGGGAATCAAAACCAGAAAGTCTGTCAAGATGTCTTCTGCATTTCCTTCTCCTTCTCTTAGGAATTCAATACTTATGGATAACATTCCCTATAATATTCTTTTTATAAATAATTTTTCTGTGTAAAGATACCATTTCTATTTACAATGCAAAAATGCATAATAAACAAATAAAAATAAGTATTTCTTGAAATGAATGAATAGGGTAGAGCCGGCAGTGAATATCAGTTATGCAATACTTAGAGAATGGGGGTTCAGTCACGGAACACGTCACATTGGAGGAATTCTAACAGCTTTAGGCTGATTCTGATTATATTCACCTCATTGATTGAGTTATCCTCAACCCCTCCCCTCTTCCTGGCCCATCCTGTTACTTAGTACCAGGGCCAAACAATCACATTGGACAATGCTAACAAATCCACTGGTTCTTCCCCATGTGACAACACATGGGGGATTCCCCCAAGACCTCACTCTGTTCTGCCCTCTTCTCCCTTCACAAGGCCACAGGAACATCTCCAAAACTCAACCTCTGTGAGTGCCCACCTTCAATGTCCATGGTGTTTGCACACTTGCGTCCAAGGAGTCTCCAGGGTTGGCTCTTAACAAGGGTTTGAACAGAACTTGGACATGCAGCCTGGGACATCCACCTGCATGTGCTCATGGACTCTCATGATGCAGGATGGAGACAGGGGTAAGAAAAGAAGGGGCTAGTGCAGGTCACGTTTCCCTGTGTCAATACATTCTGGGGTAGTTGCTATAGAATCTAGAATCCTAAATCCAAACCTGGTCTTCAAGGCCATAATGAAAATACATTTGTAAAGTAGGACAAGGGGATACTTTATTTGGGAGTTTGTTCACTGTGAATATTTAGGTATGTGAGAGTTGCACTGGTGCCATTTATACCCCTGCTTAAAAACCTGACAATCTCTTAGGAAGGAGCCCAGGAAGGATAAAAAGAGGTAGAACAAGGAATTCTACTTCCTGTAGAAGCCTTGTAGAATAATAGTATTTTAAAATATTGTGTACATGTATACTTTCCAAAAATAAAGTTTGAATTTCTAAAGCCCAGGATTTTCCAAACAGGAGAACTAGTTAGTGAAATGAACACCCAAGAGTCTCCTCCCCTCCTCTGACTGTTGCATCTGAGCCTCTTGGCAGTATCTCCTTGTCTTATCTTCCAAGACTTGAGCTCATGCAGGGTTCTGTCTTCAGCCCACAGCTCCTCTCCGTGCTCTGGAAAAGACTTAGCTGACCCTGACAACTATCTCCACTCCCACACCAAGAATCCCATCCCTCCCCCAGAAGATCCTAGAAATTCTAAGCTTTGGCCTCAAACCACTAAAAAGGCTCCTGACAACCTAAATAAGTTGGTTTAACCCATTTCCTCATCTCCAAGATACATGGTTAGTGCAGATTAAAATATTTGTGATGCATACAACAATGTAGTCCATCCATTTACTCATCATTGTTATGGAGTCTTTCTACATGTATGCTCCATGCAGAGTGCCTAGTCACAAGTCTCAAGAGCTTACAATGTAGGAAGAATATATTCAAATTAATTTGTGATATATGGATATAGACCTTGTGATATGCCATGTGTTCCAAGCATTTTCAAATATCAACGCCTTTAATACCCTAAATAATCTTATACTCCATCGACTCTTACTATCACCAATTGACAGAGGGAGAATTGAGGCAAAAACAAAATACAAAGCTGACCCTCATTCCCATATCTAGTAAGTGGTGGAGCTAGAATTTGAATATAAGCCATTTAACTCTTTATTCCATGCTTCTAGGTATGACATTTTCTCTCTAAGTCTTCACACTATGAAATATTTTCATTTTAAGTAGTTATATATTTCTTCAAGTTAGTCATTTTCATGGTATATGGAAAATGTCATTATTTTACATGTAACTGAAAAACAAAACACCCAGATAATAAAAGCTATCACATGTACAACCCAAGTTTAATTCTACTAAAATCTCTTGTTCCTGATATTTAATACAGAGAATATTCTCAAATACTTCGTTCCAGCCTGAGAGGGCCAGGAAATCCCACTGGCACATTCTAATAAGCCAAGGACAGGCTGAGAATGGGCCTCAGGGAAAAGGGTGACCTTGGGAGTTACCATTGAATCACAGTATTCGTGTGAGGGTCCTGGCAGAAAGTGGGATTTAGGATCTATAGTGTTTCAATCTGGGTGCTAATTTTCTAGGTGTGTTTTGGGGGCTGGTGCTGAAGTACAGGAAATAAGGATGGGTCACTGTATCTTTGGGGAAATGGGATGAGAGAGACAGAGACAAAGAGGAAATGGCAATTTCCCTCCACAGGGTTTTGAGGTGGGGGGAATCCAGCCTAAAAGACACAGTCTTGTGCCTGGAGTAACTGAAAGGGGTTGCATCTTCTTTGATCAAAACATAGAGCCCATCTTCATGGACCTGCTTCATCTTAAAAGGATAAAGGAAGAAGGAAATGCTTTACTGCTCTTGCTCAACTGTGGTATCGGTGAGGGTAATGACTGTGTCTGGCTCATCTTTTCAGCCCCAACACTGAAGAGACTTTGGAACAAAATAAGCATCCTCTGGGACTAGCTGATTTAACTGAAAGGGAAAATGAAGTGGTTGGGTTTTTAAAGTCTAGAATAGAGTGCAGAAAGAGAAGACCTGTAGGGACCACTGGCCATTCAGGAGGATAGCCAAGCTCCTCATGTCCGTACATACTTGTTTGGGCACATACAGAATCCAAGGTGAAGTCTGTCCTTTGGATAAGCAGAATTTCAAGGAGGTAGGTGTATGGTCCCTGGTGCTTAATAAAGTCAAACTTTGTCCAGTGTTTGGACATGTTGTCAATAAGAAATTAAATTCTAGCTGCCCCAAAATCATTTACTAGGCCTTAACAGAATTGAAATCAATATCTTGAAAAGTTATTCTGTTCATCGCAGCATTATTCACAATAACCAAGATATGGAAACAACTTAAATGTCCTCCTATGGATGAGTGCATAAAGAAGATGTGGTATATATATACAATGGAATATTATTTAGCCATAAAAAATAATGTAAACCTGCCATTTGTGACAACATGGATGAAACTGGAGGGCATTTTGCTAAGTGAAATAAGCCAGACAGAGAAAGATAAATACTGAATGATATCACTTAAATGTGAAATCTTTTTTTTTTAAGTCGGTTTTATAGAAACAGAGAATGGAATAGTGGTTCCCAGGGGCTGGGGGTGGGGAAATGAGATTTTGGCCAAAGGGTACAAACTTTGGGAATGATTAATAATTTCTAGGAATCTGATATACAGCATGGAGACTACAGTTAACAATACTGTATTAAATACTGTGAAGTTACTAAGAGAGTAAATCTTTAATGTTTTCACCACACATTAAAAAAGGTAATGGGGGGGGAGGAGAAAGATGGCAGAGGAGTAGGAGACCTAAATTTCGTCTGGTCCCAGGAATTCAGCTAGATAGGGGTCAAACCATTCTGAACACCTACAAACTCAACAGGAGATTGAAGAAAAGAATAACAGCAACTCTCTGAACAGAAAAGCGATCACTTTCTGGAAGGTAGGACGTGCGGAGAAGTGAATCTGACGCAATATTCAGGAAGATAGACGGCGGGGGAGGGGGCTTCCATCTGCCGCTACTGGCAAGTGATGGAGCAGCGGAGCACAAAATCGGAACTTTTAGAAGTCAGCTCTGCTGAGTGATGTCGCTCCAGTGGCTAAGCGGAGGATGGACTCTCTCTGGGACAGTGTGGTCTCAGGACCCTCGGGATCACAGAAAGACCGGGGGTGCCTGAGTGTGGCAGAGCTCCCAGGTATCCAAACAGGGAAGCCGGCTGCAGAGACAGAGCTGACGAGTGGGCTCTCAGCCTGGGGTTGCCATAAACTGTGATCCACAGGACAGTTGGGACACTCCTCTTCCAGCAGGGACCCAACAAGCGGCAGATCCGTGGAGACTCCCCTTCCTCCCCCGGGAGGAGTGGTGCGGGAGTGCACCACAGGGATCTGCTGGGTTTGGAGAATGCAACCAGGGTTGGGTGCCAGAGATAGAAATGCTTAGCCACAGGACCGGTGAGCATGGAGTGCAGCCGGAGATGGGGAGATGGGAGTGATTGACTGCTTTTCTCTAGGGGCTCACTGAGGAGTGGGGCCCCGAGTTCCTAGCTCCTCCGGGTTAGACATTGGGATGCTGTCATTTTCACTCTCGTCCTCCAAAGTTGTGTGGAAAGCTTCCAGGGAACAAAAGCTCCCGAGAGCAAACCCAAACAGATTACTTAGCCCAGACCCCAGCAAGGATGGGGCAATTCCGCCTCCAGCAAAGACATTTGGGAACCATGGTAACAGGCCCCTCCCCCAGAAGATTGGCAAGAACATCCAGCCAAGACCAAGTTTACCGATCAATGAGAACGACAGAACTCCAGCACTAGGGGAATACTGCAAATAGAATCCATGGCTTTTTTCCCATGATTCTTTAGTCTTTCAAAGTTAATTTTTTTAACTTTCTTTTTCTTTTCTTTTTTTTTAATTTTTCTTTTTCCCTTTTTCAACCAACACATTATCAATCCCTTTTTTAAAAATATTTTTTATTTTTCATTTTTAGAGTCATATTCTATCCGTTCATAGTAGTTAACCTTATTTTTGGTATATATATGTATATATATATATACATATATATATGTTGTTCTCTCCTTAAAATTTTGAGATACAGTTTCTTCTAACAGACCAAAATATACCCTAAATCTCTAGCGTATGGCTTTGTTCTAGTCTCCTGCCTGATCACATTCTCTTTTTTTTTAAATCCTTTTCTTTCTTTTTTCAACCAACTTCTTATCAATTCCTTTAATAAAATCTTTTATAATTTTCATCTTTACAGTCATATTCCATCCCTTCCTTGTATTAACCCTTATTTTTGTACATATATAAGTTTTTCTTTCTTTAAAATTTAGGGAGGCACTTTCTTCTAACAGACCAAAATACACCCAAAATCTAGTGTGTGGCACTGATCTATGCACCAGCCTGATCATATTTGATCACATTCTGGTTTTTTTTGTTGTTGTTCTTGTTTGTCTCTTTGTTTTTACCTTTTTCTTTTTCCTTTTTTTCCCTTTCTTTTTCCCTGGTTTCAGGTCTCTTCTGATTTGTTTAGTGTATATTTTTCTGGGGACGTTGTTACCCTGTTAGCATTTTGTTCTCTCATTCATCTATTCTCTTCTGGACAAAATGACAAGATGGGAAAAATCACCTCAAGAAAAAGAACAAGAGGCAGTACCAACTGCCAGGGACATAATCAATACGGACATTAGTAAGATGTCAGAACTAGAGTTCAGAATGATGATTTTAAAGATACCAGCTGGGCTTGAAAAAAGCATGGAAGTTATTAGAGAAATCCTTTCTGGAGAAATAAAAGAACTAAAATCTAACCAAGTCAAAATCAAAAAGGCTATTAATGAGGTGCAATAAAAAATGGAGGCTCTAACTGCTAGGATAAATGAGGCAGAAGAGAGAATTAGTGATATAGAAGACCAAATGATGGAAAATAAAGAAGCTGAGAAAAAGAGAGATAAACAACTCCTGGATCACAAGGGCAGAATTCGAGAGATAAGTGAGACCATAAGATGAAACAACATTAGAATAATTGGGCTCCCAGAAGAAGAAGAAAGAGAGAGAAGGGCAGAAGGTATATTGGAGCAAATTATAGCAGAGAACTTCCCTAATTTGGGGAAGGAAACAGGCATCAAAATCCAGGAGGCACAAAGAACCCCCCTCAAAATCAATAAAAATAGGTCAACACCCTGACATCTAATAGTAAAACTTACAAGTCTCAGAGGAAAAGAGAAAATCCTGAAAGCAACTCAGGAGAAGAGATCTGTAACCTACAATGGTAGAAACATTAGATTGGCAACAGACCTATCCACAGAGACCTGGCAGGCCAGAAAGGACTGGCAGGATATATTCAGAGCACTAAATGAGAAAAATATGCAGCCAAGAATACTATATCCAGCTAGGCTGGCACTGAAAATAGAAGGAGAGATAAAAAGCTTCCAGGACAAACAAAAACTAAAGGAATTTGCAAACACAAAACCAGCCCTACAAGAAATATTGAAAGGGGTCCTCCAAGCAAAGAGAGAGCCTAAAAGAAACATGGACCAGAAAGGAACACAGACAACATACAGTAACAGTCACCTTACAGGCAATACAGTGGCACTAAATTCATATCTTTCAATAGTAACCCTGAATGTAAATGGACTAAATGCTCCAACCAAAAGACACAGGGTATCAGATTGGATAAAAAAACAAGACCCACTGACATGCTGTCTCCAAGAGACTCATTTTAGACCCAAAGACACCCCCAGATTGAAAGTGAGGGGGTGGAAAACCATTTACCATGCAAATGGACACCAAAAGAAAGCTGGGGTGGCAATTCTTATATCAGACAAATTAGATTTTAAACCAAAGACTGTAATAAGAGATGAGGAAGAACACTATATCTACTTAAAGGGTCTATGCAACAGGAAGATCTAACAATTGTAAATATCTGCGCCCCTAACATGGGAGCAGCCAATTATATAAGCCAATTAATAACAAAAGCAAAGAAACACATTGACACAAAACAATAATAGTGGGGGACTTCAACATCCCCCTCACTGAAATGGACAGATCATCTAAGCAAAAGATCAACAAGGAAATAAAGACTTTAAATGACACACTGGACCAAATGGACTTCACAGATATATTCAGAACATTCCATCCCAAAACAACAGAATACACATTCTTCTCTAGTGCCCATGAAACAGTCTCCAGAATAGATCACATCCTAGGTCACAAATCAGGTCTCAACTGGTACCAAAAGACTGGGATCATTCCCTGCATCTTTTCAGACCACAATGCTTTGAAACTAGAACTCAATCACAAGAGGAAAGTCAAAAAGAACTCAAATACATGGAGGCTAAAGAGCATCCTACTAAAGAGTGAATGGGTCACCCAGGAAATTAAAAAAGAATTAATAAAATTCATGGAAACCAATGAAAATGAAAACACAACTGTTCAAAATCTTTGGGATGCAGCAAAGGCAGTCCTAAGAGGAAAGTATATAGCAATACAAGCCTTTCTCAAGAAACAAGAAAGGTCTCAAATACACAACCTAACCCTACACCTAAAGGAGCTGGAGACAGAACAGCAAATAAAGCCTAAACCCAGGAGGAGAAGAGAAATAATAAAGATCAGAGCAGAAATCAATGAAATAGAAACCAAAAGAACAGTAGAACAGATCAACGAAACTAGGAGCTGGTTCTTTGAAAGAATTAACAAGATTGATAAACCCCTGGCCAGACTTATCAAAAAGAAAAGAGAAATGACCCAAATAAATAAAATCATGAATGAAAGAGGAGAGATCACAACTAACACCAAAGAAATACAAACAATTATAAGAACATATTATGAGCAACTATATGCCAGCAAATTAGATAATCTGGAAGAAATGGATGCATTCCTAGAGATGTATCAACTACCAAAACTGAACCAGGAAGAAATAGAAAACCTGAACAGACCTATAACCACCAAGGAAATTGAAGCAGTCGTCAACAATCTCCCAAAAAAAAAAAAAAAAAAAAAAAGCCCAGAGCCAGATGGCTTCCCAGGGGAATTCTACCAACATTTAAAGAAGAATTAATACCTATTCTTCTGAAACTGTTCCAAAAAATAGAAATGGAAGGAAAACTTCCAAACTCATTGTATGAGGCCACCATTACCTTGATCCCAAAACCAGACAAAGACCCCATCAAAAAGGAGAATTACAGACCAATATCCTTGATGAACATGTATGCAAAAATTCTCACCAAGATACTAGCCAATAGGATCCAACAGTACATTAATAGGATCATTCACCACGACCAAGTGGGATTTATTCCTGGGCTGCAAGGTTGGTTCAACACCCACAAATCAATCAATGTGATAAATACATTAATAAAAGAAAGAACAAGAACCATATGATCCTCTCAATAGATGCAGAAAAAGCACTGGACAAAGTACAGCATCCTTTCTTGATCAAAACTCTTCAGAGTATAGGCATAGAGGGTACATACCTCAATATCACAAAAGCCATCTATGAAAAACCCACAGTGAATATCATTCTCAATGGGAAAAAACTGAGAGCTTTCCCCCTAAGGTCAGGAATGCGGCAGGGATGTCCACTATCACCACTGCTATTTAACATAGAATTAGAAGTCCTAACCATAGCAATCAGACAACAAAAAGAAATAAAAGGCATCCAAATCAGCAAAGAAGTCAAACTCTCACTCTTTGCAGATGATATGATACTTTATGTGGAAAACCCAAAAGACTCCACCCCAAAACTGCTAGAACTCATACAGGAATTCAGTAAGGTGGCAGGATATAAAATCAATGCACAGAAATCAGTGGCATTCCTATACACCAACAACAAGATAGAAGAAAGAGAAATGAAGGAGTTGATCCCATTTACAGTTGCATTCAAAACCATAAGATACCTAGGAATAAATCTAACCAAAGAGGCAAAGAATCTGTACTCAGAAAACTATAAAATACTCATGAAAGAAATTGAGGAAGACACAAAGAAATGGAAAAACGTTCCATGCTCATGGATTGGAAGAACAAATATTGCGAAGATGTCAATGCTACCTAGAGCAACCTACACATTCAGTGCAATCCCTATCAAAATACCATCCACTTTTTTCAAGGAAATGGAACAAATAATCCTAAAATCTGTAAGGAACCAGAAAAGACCCCGAGTAGCCAGAGGAATGTTGAAAAAGAAAAGTAAAGCTGGCAGCATCACAATTCCAGACTTCAAGCTCTATTACAAAGCTGTAATCATCAAGACAGTATGGTACTGGCAAAAAACAGACACATAGATCAATGGAACAGAATAGAGAGCCCACATATGGACCCTCAACTCTATGGTCAGCTAATCTTCAACAAAGCAGAAAAGAATGTCCAATGGAAAAAAAGACAGTCTCTTCAACAAATGGTGTTGGGAAAATTGGACAGCCACATGCAGAAGAATGAAACTGGACCATTTCCTTAGACCACACACAAAAATAGACTCCAAATGGTTGAAAGACCTAAATGTGAGACAGGAGTCCATCAAAATCCTACAGGAGAACACAGGCAGCAACCTCTTCAACTCTGGCCACAGCAACTTCTTCCTAGAAACATCGCCAAAGGCAAGGGAACCAAGAGCAAAAATGAACTATTGGGACTTCATCAAGATAAAAAGCTTTTGCACAGCAAAAGAAACAGTCAACAAAACCAAAAGACAACTGACAGAATGGGAAAAGATATTTGCAAATGACATATCAGATAAAGGGCTAGTATCCAAAATCTATAAAGAACTTCTTAAACTCAACACCCAAAGAACAAATGATCCGATCAAGAAATGGGCAGAAGACATGAACAGACATTTTTCCAAAGAAGACATCCAAATGGCCAACAGACACATGAAAACGTGCTCAACATCACTAGGCATCAGGGAAATCCAAATCAAAACCTCTGACATACAACCTCACACCAGTCAGAATGGCTAAAATTAACAAGTCAGGAAATGACAGATGTTGGCAGGGATGCGGAGAAAGGGGAACCCTCCTACACTGCTGGTGGGAATGCAAGCTGGTGCAGCCACTCTGGAAAACAGTATGGAGGTTCCTCAAAAAGTTGAAAATAGAGCTAACATATGATCTAGCAATTGCACTACCTGGTATTTACCCCAAAGATACCAATGTAGGGATCCAAAGGGGTACACACACTCCGATGTTTATAGCAGCAATGTCCACAATAGCCAAACTATGGAAAGAGCCAAGATGTCCATTGACAGATGAATGGATAAAGAAGATGTGGTATATATATACAATGGAATATTATGCAGCCATCAAAAAAACCCAAAAACCCAAAATCTTGCCATTTGCAATGACGTGGATGGAAATGGAGGGTATTATGCTGAGCAAAATAAGTCAATCAGAGAAAGACATGTATCATATGACCTCACTGATATGAGGAATTCTTAATCTCAGGAAACAAACTGAGGCTTGCTGGAGTGGGGGGTGGGGTGGGAGGGATGGGATGCCTGGGTGATAGACACTGGGGAGGGTATGTGCTATGGTGATCACTATGAATTGTGTAAGACTGTTGAATCACAGACCTGTACCTCTGAAACAAATAATACATTATATGTTAGAAGAAGAAGAAGAAGAAGAAGAAGAAGAAGAAGAAGAAGAAGAAGAAGAAGAAGAAGAAGAAGATAATAGCAGGAGTCGAAGAATGAAGGGGGGGAAATCAGAGGGGGAGATGAACCATGAAAGACTATGGACTCTGAGAAACAAACTGAGGGTTATAGAGGGGAGGGGGTTGGGGGAATGGGTTAGCCTGGTGATGGGTATTAAAGAGGGCATGTACTACATGGAGCACTGGGTGTTATATGCAAACAATTAATCATGGAACACTACATCAAAAACTAATGATGTAATGTATGGTGATTAATATAATTTAAAAAAAGGTAATTAGGGCACCTGGGTGGCTCAGATGGTTGAGTGTCTGCCTTCAGCTCAGGTCATGATCCTGGGGTCCTGTTTTCAAGTCCTGTATCGGGATCCCTCCCCCTTGGGGAGCCTGCTTCTCCCTCGGCCTCTCTCTCTCTCTCTCTGTGTCTCTCATGAATAAATGGATAAAATCTTTAAAAAAGAGAGAGATTTCATTTTTTAAAAAAGGTAATCATGTGGGGTGATGTAGTTGTTCACTAACCCTATTTTGGTAATCATTTTGCAGTGTATATTTATATCAAATCAACACACTGTATACCTTAAACTTACTGCTGTATGTCAATTATATCTCAATAAAGCTGGAAAAAAAAAACAGAGGTACTAATATAACTGGATATCTACATTTAAAAGGATAAAGTTAGATCCCCTACTTCACACCTTATACAAATATTTACTTACATCTTAGATATGACAACAAAAGCACAAGCACCAAAAAAAAAAAGATAAATAGAACTTCATCAAAAATGAAAACTTTGGGGCACCTGCGTGTCTCAGTTGGTTAGGTGGCTGCCTTCAGCTCAAGTCGTGATCTCAGAGTCCTGGGATCAAGCCCCAGGGAGTCTGCTTCTCCCTCTGCCTCCCCCCTCCCAGCTCCTGTTCACTCTCTCTCTCTCAAATAAGTAAAATCTTTTTTAAAAAATTGAAAACTTTTGTGCAAAGGATACTATCAAGAATGTGAAAAGAGGAGGAGGGGGGAAAGATGGCGGAGGAGTAGGGCACCCTATTCCAACTAGTCCCCGGAATTGAGCTGAATATCTACTAGACCACTCTGAACACCCACGAAATCAGCCTGAGATGTAAGAAGATAGATCTAGATCTCTACAAACAGAATATCACAGGTTTTTGGACGGGCCACAGACTCACAGACCGGTAGCAACAGGGAAAGGACTTTAGGGCAGCCCCACTGAAACTGGAGCAGCGGGGCCACACGTGCGAACTGGGGGCGGCTGGTGGTTTTAGAAGCACAAAGGGCCCGACCTGGAGGCGAGGACTGGGAGAGTTGCTGAGGGGTACACAACCCAGGACACTGCAGTTTACAGCAGCACAGACAGAAACAGGGATAGTGTGGCCTGGAGAGCTCACTGAAGAACAGACTGTGATATCTCTGCTCTGAGGCAGAGGGTTGGAAACAGTATCTTCTGCTCTGACTCTCAGAAGAGATGCGGAAAGCCACCAGGAAAAGCTGCCAGAGAACAAAAGCCCCAAAAAACTGGTTTTCACTGAGTCCATCCCCCGCCACAGGGGGCAGGGCAACTCTGCCCAAACAAGGTTGCCTGAGTAACAGCACGGCAGGCCCCTCCCCAGAAGACAGGCTGGGAAAACAAGGGGCCAGCAACCCTAAGGTCCTTACAAAACAGGTGCATCTTGCTTGGATTGTGGTCAATCATTTGGATTCTATACATTCTCTCAACCACCTCTCAACAGAATGACTAGGAGGAGGAACCCCCAAAATAAGAAAGACTCAGAGACTATGACATATGCCACAGATTTACAAATGGATTCAGATGTAACCAAGATGTCAGAGATGGAATTCAGGCTAGCAATTGTGAAGACAATACCTAGAATGGAGAAATCAATTAATGGCAACATAGAGTCTCTAAGGGCAGAAATGAAAGCTGAGTTGGCAGAACTTAAAAATGCTATCAGTGAGATCCTATCTAATCTAGATAATCTAACAGCTAGGGTAAGCGAGGCAGAAGAATGAATTAGTGACCTAGAAGACCAATTAATAGAAAAAAAGGGAAAAGAGGAGACCAGGGAAAAACAACTCAGAATCCATGAAAATAGAATCAGAGAAATAAGTGACACCATGAAATGTTCCAATATCAGAATGGAATCCCTGAGGAGGTGGAGATAGAGAAAGGACTAGAAGATATATTTGAGCAAATCATAGCTGAGAACCTCCTTAATCTGGGGAATGAAACAAACATTCATGTCCTAGAGGCAGAGAGGACCCCTCCCAAGGTCAAGGAAAACAGGCCAACACCCGGCATGTAATAATAAAACTCGCAAATCTTAGAACCAAGGAAACCATCCTAAGGGCAGTTAGGGAGAAGAGATTCCTTATGTACAGAGGGAGAAACATCAGAATAACATCAGGCCTATCCACAAAGACCTGGCAAGCAAGAAAGGCCTGGCAAGACATATTCAGGGTACTAAACAAGAAGAACATGTAGCCAAGAATACTTTATCCGTCAAGGCTGTCATTTAGAATGGATGAAGAGATGCAGAACTTCCAAGACCAGCAGAAACTGAAAAAATATGTGACCACTAAGCTGCTCTGCAAGAATTATTAAGGGGGGTTCTATAAAAGGAGAAAGACCCCAAGAGCGATATAGAAAAGAAATTTACAGGGACAATCTATAAAAACAAGGTCTTCACAGGCAACATGATGACAATAAATTCATATCTTTCAATAATCACTCTCAACGTGAATGGCCTAAATGCTCCCATAAAATGGCACAGGGTTGCAGGTTGGATAAAAAGACAGGACCCATCCATATGCTGTCTACAAGAGACTCATTTTGAACCTAAAGATACATCCAGACTGAAAGTGAAGGGAGGGGGATCCATCTTCCATGCCAGCAGACCTCAAAAGAAAGCTGGGGTAGCAATTCTTATATCAGACAAATTAGATTTTATTTTTTGTTTTTGTTTTTTTTTTTAATTTTTGAATTTTATTATGTTATGTTTGTCACCATACAATACATCATTAGTTTTTGATGTAATGATTTTAAACTAAAGACTGTAGTTAGAGATACAGAAGGACACTATATCATTCTTAAAGGGTCTATCCAACAAGAAGATCTAACAATTGTAAATATCTATGCCCCCAACATGGGAGCAGCCATCTACATAAGCCAACTGTTAACCAAAATAAAGAGTCATATTGATAACAATACGTTAATTGTAGGAGACTCAATACTCCACTCTCAGCAACAGACAGATCATCTAAGCAGAAAATCAACAAAGAAACAAGAGCTTTGAATGACACACTGGACCAGACTGACACACCTCATAGATATTTACAGAACATTCCACCCTAAAACAACAGAATACTCATTCTTCTCAAATGCACAAAGAACTTTCTCCAGAATAGACCACATACTGGATCACAAATCAGGTCTCAACCGATACCAAAAGATTGAAATTAGTCCCTGCATATTCTCAGACCACAATGCTTTAAAACTGGAACTCAATCACAAGAAAAAATTTGGCAAGAAATTCAAACACTTGGAAGCTAATGACCACTCTGCTCAAGAATGTTTGGGTCAACCAGGAAATCAAAGAAGAACTCAAACAATTTATGGAAACAATGAGAATGAATACACATCAGTCCAAAACCTAAGGGATACTGCAAAGGGTCCTAGCCATCCAAGCCTCACTCAAAAAAAATAGAAAAATCCCTAATTCACCAATTAACTCTACATCTTAAAGAACTAGAGAAAAAGCAACAAACAATGCCTAAGCCACCATTAGAAGAGAAATAATTAAGATTACAGCAGAGATCAAACAATTAGAAACCAGAAAAACAGTAGATCAGATCAACGAAACTAGAAGCTGGTTCTTTGAAGAATTAATAAGATCGATAAGTGGGCCAGACTTGTCCAAAAGAAAAGAGAAACACCCAAATTAATAAAATTATGAATGAAAGGGGAGCGATCACAACTAACACCAAGGAAATAGAAATAATTATTAGAAATTATTATCAACAACTATATGCCAATAAGCTGAGCAATCTGGATGAAATGGAGGCCTTCCTGGAAACCTATAAACTGCCAAGACTGAAACAGAAAGAAATTGACAACCTGAATAGGCCAATAACCAGTAACGAGATTAAAGCAGTGATCAAAAACCTCCCAAAAAACAAGAGTCCAGGGCCTGATGGATTCCCTGGGGAATTCTACCAAACATTCAAAGAAAAAATAATACCATTCTCCTGAAGCTGTTTCCAAAAATAGAAACAGAAGGAAAGCTTCCAGACTCATTTTATGAGGCCAGTATTACCTTAATCCCCAAACCAGGCAAAGACCCCATCAAAAAGGAGAATTTCAGACTGATATCCTTGATGAATATGAATTCCAAAATCCTCAACAAAATCCTAGCTAATAGGATCCAACAATACATTAAAAGGATCATCCACCATGACCAAGTGGGATTTATCCCGGGGTGCAAGGGTGGTTCAACATTCACAAATCAATCAATGTGATAGAACACATGAATAAGAGGAGGGAGAAGAACCATATGGTCCTCTCAACTGATGCAGAAAAAGCATTTGACAAAATACAGCATCCTTTCCTGATTAAAACTCTTCAGAGTATAGGGATAGAGGGAATATTCCTCAAGTTCATAAAATCCATCTACGAAAAACCCACAGCAAATACCATACTCAATGGGGAAAAGCTGAGAGCTTTTCCCTCAAGATCAGGAAATGTCAAGCATGCCAACTCTCGCCACTATTGTTTAACATAGTACTAGAAGTCCTAGCAACAGCAATCAGACAACAACAACAACAAAAAAGTGTTCAAATTGGCAAAAAAGAAGTCAAACTCTCTCTTTTCACAGATGACATGATACTTTATGTGGAAAACCCAAAAGACTTCACCCCCCAAATTACCAGAACTCATACAGCAATTCAGTAATGTGGCAGGATACAAAATCAATGCACAGAAATCAGTTGCGTTCTTATACACTAACAACGTAACTATAGAAAGAGAAATTAGAGAAACGAATCCATTTACAATAGCACCAAAAACCATAAGATACCTCGGAATAAACCTAACCAAAGAGGTAAAGGATCTCTACTCTAGGAACTACAGAACACTCATGAAAGAAATTGAAGAAGACACAAAAAGATGGAGAAACATTCCAGGCTCATGGATCAGAAGAATAAAGATTGTTAAAATATCTATGCTACCCAGAGCTATCTATACCTTCAACGCCATCCTGATCAAAATTCCAATGACATTTTTCAAAGTGCTGGAACAAACAATCCTAAAATTTGTATGGAATCAGAAAAGACCCCGAATCGCCAAGGAAATGTTGAAAAAGAAAAACAAAGCTGGGGGCATCATGTTGCCTGATTTCAAGCTGTATTACAAAGCAGTGATCACCAAGACAGCATGGTATTGGCACAAAAACAGACATATAGAGCAATGGAACAGAATAGAGAGCCCACATATGGACCCTCAACTCTATGGTCAAATAATCTTCAACAAAGCAGGAAAAAATATGCAATGGAAAAAAGACAGTCTCTTCAATAAATGGTGCTGGGAAAATTGGACAACCACATGCAGAAGAATGAAACTCGACCATTCTCTAACACCATACACAAAAATAAACTCAAAATGGATGAAAGACTTCAATGTGAGACAGGATCCATCAAAATCCTAGAGGAGAACATAGGCAATAATCTCTTTGACATCGCCCACAGCAACTTCTTTCAAGATACATCTCCAAAGGCTAGTGAAACAAAAGCAAAAAATGACTTTTGGGATTTCATCAAGATAAAAAGCTTCTGCACAGCAAAGGAAACAGTCAACAAAACAAAGAGGCAACCCACAGAATGGGAGAAGATATTTGCAAATGACACTACAGATAAAGGGCTGGTATCCAAGATCTATAAAGAACTTCTCAAACTCGGGCGCCTGGGTGGCTCAGATGGTTGAGCGTCTGCCTTTGGCTCAGGTCATGATCTCAGAGTCCTGGGATCGAGTCCCGCATCGGGTTCCCTGCTCAGTGCAGAGCCTGCTTCTCCCTCTCCCTCTGCCACTCCCTCTGCTTGTGCTCTTCTGTCTGTCTCTCTGTCAAATAAATAAATAAAATCTTTAAAATAAATAAATAAATAAATAAATAAGAACTTCTCAAATTCAACAGTCAAAAAACAAAGAATCAAGTCAAAAAATGGGCAGAAGACATGAACAGACACTTCTCTGAAGAAGACATACAAATGACTAACAGACACATGAAAAAATGTTCATCATCATTAGCCATCAGGGAAATTCAAATCAAAATCACATTGAGATACCACCTTACACCAGTTAGAATGGCAAAAATGGACAAGGCAAGAAACAACAAATGTTGGAGAGGTTGTGGAGAAAGGGGGACCCTCTTACACTGTTGGTGGGAATGCAATTGGTACAGCCACTTTGGAAAACAGTCTGGAGATGCCTCAGAAAATTAAAAATAGAGCCACCTTATGACCCAGCAATTCACTCCTGGGTATTTACCCTAAAGACACAGATGTAGTGAAAAGAAGGGCCATATGCATCCCAATGTTCCTAGCAGCAATGTCCACAATAGCCAAGCTGTGGAAAGAGCCGAGATGCCCTTCAACAGATGAATGGATAAAGAAGATGTGCTCCATACATACAATGGAATATTACTCACCATCAGAAAGGATGAATACCCAACTTTTACATCAACGTGGATCAGACCGGAGGAGATTGTGCTAAGTAAAATCAGTCAAGCAGAGGAAGTCAATTATCATATGGTTTCACTTATTTGTGGAACATAAGGAATAGCATGGAGGACATTAGGAGAAGGAAGGGAAAAATGAAGGGGTGGAAATCAGAGGGAGAGATGAACCATGAGAGACTATGGACTCTGAGAAACAAACTGAAGGTTTTAGAGGGGAGGGTGGTGGGGGGGTTGGTTAGCCCAGTGATGGGTATTAAGGAGGGCACGTACTGCATGGAACACCAGTGTTATACAAAAACAATGAATCATGGATCACTACATCAAAAACTAATGATGTATTATATGGTGACTAACATAACATAATAAAATAAAATTTAAAAAAAGAGTGTGAAAAGACAACCTGTAAAATGGAAGAAGCTATTTGTAAAGTATATATTTGATAAGGGTCTAATATCAGAATATATAAAGAACTCTTACAACTCAACCACAAAAATCAAACAACCCAATTTAAAAATGGGCAAAAGATTTGAACAAACATTTCTCCAAAAAAGGTGTGTGTGCGCGTGTGTGTGTGTGTGTCTGTTTGTGTGAGAGAGAGACAGAGCACATGAAAAATATTCAGCATCATTAGTCATTAAGGAAATGCAAATTTAAACCACAATGAGATACATTTCATATCCACTAGGATGGCTATAATTTTAAAAATGGAAAATAAGTGTTGGCTAGGATGTAAATAAATTGGAATCCTTGTGGGAATCTTACAATGGTGCAACCACTGTGAAAAGTAGTTTGGTGGTTCATCAAAAAGTTAAACACAAAAGTACCATATAACCCAGCAATTCAGCTCCTAAGTATCTCCCAAAAAGCATTAAAAACAGATATTTAAACAAAAGTACGTACATGAATGTTCATAGCAGCACTATTCACACTGCCAAAGGTGGAAGCAGCCCAAGTATCTATCAATGGGTGGATGGATAAACCAAATCTAGTACATCCATACAGTGAAATATTATTCAGCCATAAAAATAAAGTGCTAATAGGGCGCCTGGGTGGCTCAGTTGGTTAAGCGACTGCCTTTGGCTCAGGGCATGATCCCAGGGTCCTGGGATTGAGCCCGGCATCGGGCTCCCTGCTCCGCGGGAAACCTGCTTCTCCCTCTCCCACTCCCCCTGCTTGTGTTCCCTCTCTCGCTGTGTCTCTCTCTGTCAAATAAATAAATAAAATCTTTAAAAAAAAAATAAAGTGCTAATACATTCTACAACATGGATGAATCTTGAAAACATTGTACCAAGTAAAAGAAATTAGACACAAAAGGTTATATAATGCATGATTTCATTTATATGAAATATTTCAAATAGGTAAATGCATAGAGACAGAAAGGAGATTAGTGCTTGCCAGAGTGTAGGGGAAATGGAAAATGGGGAGTAACTACTTAATGGGTATGGTATATACCCATCAAAGTAATGGGTATATACCATATAGTATGGTATATACTCAAAGGTATATACCTTTTGAGATGATGAAAATGTTTTGGAAATAGATAGAGGCAATGGTTTTGCAATATTGTGAATGTATTAAACACCACTTTAAAGTGGCTACTTTGGGCGCCTGGGTGGCTCAGTTGGTTAAGCAACTGCCTTTGGCTCAGGTCATGATCCTGGAGTCCCTGGATCAAGTCCCGCATTGGGCTTCCTGCTCGGCAGGGAGTCTGCTTCGTCCTCTGACCCTATCCCCTCTCAGGTGTTCTCTCTCTCTCATTCTCTCTCTCTCAAATAAATAAATAAAATCTTTAAAAAAATAAGTAAATAAAATAAAGTGGCTACTTTTATATTACGTGAGTTTTACTTGAATAAAAAAGTCAGATTGTCAGATTGGATAAAAAGCAAGACCCAGTTATGTGCTACTGCCTACAATAAATGTACTTTAAATATAAATATATAAACAGGTAAAATTATGGAATAAAATATGCCATACTAATACTAGTCAAAAGAAAGCTTTAAAAGCTGCATCAACAAAAGAGAAAATATATTTAAGAGATAGTATGATGTATCCATGCAGTAGAATACTACTTGATTAAAGAGAATAAGCCCTAAGTACCTGCAACAAGAATGAATCTCAAAATAATATTGCTGAGTGAAAGAAGTTGTACAAAAACAGTATATACTCTGCACTTCCATTTGTATAAAACTCTAGAAAATGCAACTAATCTATGGTAATAGAAAATGGATTGGTGACTCCTTGAAGAGGATGGGATGAAGGAGTGACAAACAAGCAGAAGGAAACTTTTGGGAGTGATGTGTACTTTCACTGTCTTAAGATTGGTTATTGTTGTAGAGACATAGACATAAGCTAAAACTCATCAAATTTTATATTTCAAATATGTACTGTTTGTTGAATGTCAATTTTACCTTTAAAAAGCTGTTAAAAGATGTGTTAAGTTGAATCTTGCCTCATGGCTGGATAGGAAATTAAAATAAGCACCACCACCCCCAAAATATTAAGTGCTTATTAACAAAATTGCCAGACCCTGGTCAACAGTGAGCATCTTAATAAAACTCAAAGATAACAAATATTTTATAAATACTGTTCAATTTTACCCCCATCGTCATTCAAAGCAGTAACCCATATTTTCAAGAATCTGGTAGTTTTCCAGACATTGTCTGGGCCAACTACTATCCCAGCACACATCCACACACACACTAAACCCACAACAGTGAGGTCACTGCTTAGTAGTCAAACAGCACAGTGGTTTGGCGGCTGTCTTTGGCCTCAGAGTACCATGGGTTCAAGCCCCAGCTCTACCACTTTCTGGAAGTGTGACCATTCATAAGTTATTTTCCTTTTTGAGTCTTGTTTATTTCTTATACATAAACATCATAATAGTCCCTACATCTCCAAAGCTGTGGTGAGGACAAAATAACATTCACTTAGCAGGTAAAATGGTCAACAAGTGCTCATTATTACTAGTATAATTATCAATTCAACAAGATTTCAACTTTACAAAGCAGGGCCTTCCATTCATGTAAATAGTACTAAAGAATAGGGAAAAATATACTAAAAGTGACAGGGACTGCTACCCTTGCTTTCCCCAAGTCCATGGGAGAAAACACTAACCCAACTAGTCAAGGGATCTGAAGAAGCTGGACAGACACTTAGCCTTGAATATAAGGCCTTAATAGCTGCACCACAAATTGGTGCTTTGGGGAAATGGAGGGAATGAAGGACCACTAGGATCACGCCAGCAACCCCCTCTGTGGTCATCACTTTGGCCTGAGCCCAGCTCTGCTGAGCACTTTGGCCAAAGCCATCTGCACCTCCCAGTTCCTCAGACTGTAGATAAGGGGGTTGAGAGTAGGGGTGACAAGGCTGTAGAATAGGGAGACCACGTTGTCCTGGGGTGGGCTATGGTAAGCACCCGGCACCATGTATATGAACACAGCTACACCATAAAAGAGTCCCACCACTGTGATGTGTGAGGAACAGGTGGTGAAGGCCTTGTTTCGGGCCTCCTCTGAGTGCATGTGTATAACAGCCCCCAAAACGTGGCCATAGGAGATGGCAATGAGGGAAAGGGGAAGCACAAGGATCAGCACCCCCAAGGTGGACAGCACCAACTCCGTAGGCTGAGGTGTCTGCACAGGACAGCTTCAGCAGGGCTGGCACCTCGCAGAAGTGGTCCACGATGCGGGAGTCACAGTAGGGAAAGTGCAGAGTGATGGAGGTCTGGATGGAGGCGTTGAGCACACCTGCCAGCCAGGAGGACCCCACCATGAGCAGGCACACCTGGCGCCTCATGAGCACAGGATACTGCAAAGGGTGACACACAGCAACATAGCAGTCATAGGACATGAGGGTCAACAGGATGCCCTCAGCCACACCCATCAGGGTCAGGAAGAATATTTGAGCTGCACAACCCCCGAAGGAGATGGAACCTTCTCCCTGCAGGAAGTGGGATGCCATCTTGGGGATGGTGACCAGGGGGAAACCAACATCAAACAGAGAGAGCTGGCTGAGCAGAAAGTACATGAGTGTGTGGAGCCTGGAGTCCAGGCAGATCAGGACAAGCAGAATGGTGTTGCCCAGGAGGCCCATGGCAAACATGGCAGCCACCAAGGAGAAGAGTAGCTGACGTGACCCTGAGTGACTGAAGAGGCCCACCAGAATGAAGTCAGAGGTCACTGATTGATTCACATCCCCCACGTTTTACACAACATACTTTTGCTGCAGGAAAGAGACCAAATGCAAGGAAAGAGACAAAGCTGCAACTGAGTTTCGACCCACGTGCCAATTGCCATCACTTGGTAGTGGCTGCCTGGAGAAGTATTATGAGGTCACAGCTAGAATCAGCAGTTGGAAATGCCATGATCAATTAGTGATGTCTGTCATAGGCATGGGAAGGGAGAGCAGCAGCTTGCATCTCTGAACGAGATACTTGGCCACACCCCAGTGAAGAGCTACCCACTGACTCTTGAGGTCCAAACACTGAAGTCCCAGTCAAAGACAGTAACTTAGCTCCGGTAGAATATTTGAATACCACTCCTCCTAATGGTCCTGGGTCCAAAGCAGAGGTGAGAGTCCAAAAAGGCAGGGAGGTAAAATAGAGGATGATGAAGATGAAGCAATAAATCAAGGAAGAAAACAGAGAAAGGCCTAGGTCCAAGTGCCTGGATGAGAATCTGAAGGAAAGAGAAATTAATTATGAGCCTACATGGGTCACATTGAGGATATGAATCTAGGGAGTGTGAGCCATAGAGGGTAGCTATGGGTGACAGCAGGTTGGGGATGAAATGGCCTGGGGTTGGGTGGGGGAGGACAGTTGTCAGTGAACTCAGCAATTATTGGTGACTTTGTTGCATTGGATGAAGAGTGAACTTGTGGGCGCCTGGGTGGCTCAGTTGGTTGGGCGACTGCCTTCGGCTCAGGTCATGATCCCGGAGTCCCTGGATCGAGTCCCGCATCGGGCTCCCTGCTCGGCGGGGAGTCTGCTTCTCCCTCTGACCCTCCCCCCTCTCATGTGCCCTCTCTCATTCTCTCTCTCACAAATAAATAAATAAAAAATCTTAAAAAAAAAAAAAAAAAGAGTGAACTTGTGAGCGGTCAGACTCAATTTCAAGTAAGGTACCAGGCCTAGAAGATTGTCTGTAATAAATATTGCCTGGATGAATGAGTTGGCCAAGAAAGATGACCATGGGCCAGAGGGAGCTACACATTTAAATTTGGGAATACTTAATTCTCTTGGCAACCTCTAAGCCCCCAGGAAAATCCAGCTTGCCCTGGAATACCATGCACCATCCATAACTCCCAACAGTGGACAATGCAAGACCAAAAGAATGTCTGTTCTCAACTGCAGATAATTAGAAAAGCAACAAGACTGGCCATTTAAGGGCAAGTGGATTCTACTGAAGGCCTCACTGGAGCTCTTTGTCCTAAAGCTGCCAAAGGCCTTTAGGGTTGTTAATTATCCACCATCCTGATTTTCCTATCACATCCTAGCTCCCAACCTACCATTCACCCATGCATTCAATAACATTAGTCACAAGCTGGTCTGGGCATAAGACATTCAGAGGTGAATCACCCTAGGCAAGTTCCCCATTCTCCATCAGGATATTGATGACAAGTGAGGAGATAAATGGACAAGATCTTTGTGACAGAGGGAAGTGAATAAGATGTTCTGTAGGAAATGGCTGGAAACACCACTGGGCATAGTCAGAGAAGCCTCTTGGGACAGATGACCCATGCCCTCAGTATCTGAAGAGCTACTGTGAGAGGGATGCACCAGAACCAACTGCTTCATGCTCCTGGAAAGTGAATGTTAGTGAGGCCATCTGGGTGGTTCACCTTAACGAAGAACTCTCTAACAGTGAAATCCAACCAAGAATGAAATAGGCTGCCTCATTGGCAGCATTTTCTAAAAAGTCAGTCAATGGTATTAGGAAGTAAGATAATAGTCCTGTGGCTATAGAAGTTAGAGTTTGAGAGGGAAAGCAGCATTGATCAGATCATTTCAGAATAATCTAATCAGCAATATAATAGAGACACATGCACAATGCTGTAAGTACCCAGGGAATGGGGTCAGAGAGGGCTTCAGAGAGGAGGAAGCATTGGAGCTGGGTTTTGAAGATCAGGTAGGAGTTTTGCAGGCAGCCAGAAGAAGGAAAGTTGTTCCAGGCCAAAGAAATGGAGCACATGCAATTTGTGATTAGGAGAGTGTACCCAGAGGTCAGATTAAAATGAGCTTGGATCCCAGCTCAACTACTTTGTAGCAGCATGACATTGTGTAGCTACTTAACCTCAGTTTCTTCATCCATAAAGTGGGTGGCAGAAATATGTGTCAAGGCATAATTGTGAAAATTAAATAAAAGGATGAATGTTGGGGCACCTGAGTGGCTCAGTCAGATGAGCGTCCAGCTCTTAGTTTCAGCTCAGGTCATGATCTCAGGGTCCTGGGATGGAGCCTGGCATCGGGCTCCACACTCAGCACAGGGTCTGGTTGAGATTCTCTCCCTCCTCCCGCTCACGCTCACCCTCTCTCTCAAATAAACAAATAAAAATTTTTTTTAAAAAGGATGATTGTTAAGAGCTGACATGTAGCAAGTGCTCAATAAATTGTAAATTATTATATATAATAAATACAATTCATATAATTATGCACAATATCTATAAATTATATAATTGTTATAGAATTATTACTAATTCTCTAGATAGGGAAAGCATTAGAGATCACTGGCTGATCTCTGGTACTTAGCACAGTGCCAGGCACATAAAACACTCTCATCAGTATTTATTAGAAGTAGTAGTAGTATTGTTATTATTATTCAACATTGTGGCCTCTTCCATGGTCAAGCCTGACCCTGTCCAGCTCTGTCATCTTCTTTAGTGTTGCTCTGTGATGCCCTCGTCCATACTGTGTTAAAACCCACCTGCCCTTTTTCTGGCCTCTAAGATCCCTTAGCAGAGTCTTCAAAACCCCATTCATCCCCAGATCCATTGCCTTACAACAGGGTTTTTCCACTGTGGCATTATTTGAGGACAGATAAATTTTGTCATGGGAAAATGTCCTTTGCATTGTATGAAGTTTAGCAACATCCCCGGCTTCAGTCCACCAGATGCCAGCAGCAGCCCCCAACAACCGCCCCTCGTCATGGAAACCAAAACTGGTTCCACATGTGGGCAGATGTGCCTAGTGAGGTGGAATCACCCACAGTTGAGAACTTCTGGTTTACAGGGCAATTGTGACCTGCACAGGCTTTACACAATTCCTCTTCCAGATGTTTATTCTTAAATTGGTTTGAGCTCAGACCCAGCATAAATCCTGGGAGTACCTTACCATTTCCATGTCTCCATACAGGAAAAAAAATAATTCTTGCAATTTCCTGCCATCTTATAGACAATCAATTCCCCCAAACACCAAGTATCCCCACCAAGTGAAATAGCTTTTACCACAGGCTCCTGTCAAGAGCTATATAAGTGTCCAAAAGAACCTGGTCTTTCTCTGTCCACTCACACATCACCACCCTGAAGAAGCTGACACTAATTGAGTACTGACTGTGTAGAAGGCATCTGGCTAACTGTTTTACATGCTTAACATTATAATCTTCAAGTCCTGGAGACAGATGGTAGAGATGGATGCACAACAATGTGAATATACTTAATACCATGAACAGTACACTTAAAAGTGGTCAAAATTGTAAATTTTGTTCTGTATATTTTATCACAATAAAAAAATCTATGGGTAGGCATTATTTACCTGTATTTTTTGGATGAGAAGACATAGACAGGTTCAGAGAAGTGTAGTGACTTGCCCAGCACCACCCAGCAAAGAAGTAACAGCCAAAATTTGAACAGAATAGGAATCTGATTCCAAAGTGTCTGTTTTTCCCTTGACATTCCACACACTCCCCCAAACACTGTAATAGACATTTCAGGATTTGTTGCAGATGTTCACATACTCAGTCCTATATGCCCCCAAATTTGCCTTTCCTTCTGGGGTGCCCAAGTGTTCCCCCTGTTATACAAATGCCCCGGTTTTGGGGATCTCTAGCCAGCAGTTCCTCAGTGGCTGGAGAGTCTGGTTGTGATCCCCTTGTGTCCTGAGCTTTTGACAAACTCTTAACCATCAAGACCTCTTTTGGAAAAGGATTGCCATCCATCCAACCTCCCCAACCTGCAAGTTAGACAGGCAGAGCCAGGCAGAGTTAGCCACAACTCACTCAAACCTGGGCTAAATCATCTGTGACTCCTAAATCAGTACTTTTCTTCTGGGTTGAAGAGAAGCACCTTTGGCAAGTTTCCAACATGCAATTTTACCACTTTCTTTCCCATTATCCTCAGTAATGCCAAACTTGGGGCTGGGCATCCCTTTGTTGATGCAAAGTGACCAGGGAAAAGACACCAGCATTGTTCACTTCCTGTTGCCCATACAACTTTCATATTTCTCCACCATGACCAGGTGTGATCTGGGCCCTTGGTTACCTGCCTAATCAAATGACAGTTTGCAGGACATTATCATTTATATTGTTTAATACTCACCTCCAATCACACCAGCTCAAGGATCCACAGCAGAGCTTGCTCAATAAATAGTTGCTGAGGGCGCCTGGGTGGCTCAGTTGGTTAAGCGACTGCCTTCGGCTCAGGTCATGATCCTGGAGTCCCTGGATCGAGTCCCACATCGGGCTCCCTGCTCGGCAGGGAGCCTGCTTCTCCCTCTGACCCTCCCCCCTCTCATGTGCTCTCTGTCTCTCTCATTCTCTCTGTCTCAAATAAATAAATAAAATCTTTCAAAAAATAAAAATAAATAAATAAATAAATAGTTGCTGAGTGAATACATTCTGTAAGGGAAGCAATATTTTGGTTGGAACTAATGTTACTGACAAATGGGCTAAGGAAGGGTATGTGACTTACCTAAACTCGCACAGCTACTGAGAGGACAGGCTAGGATTTGGAAACAGTACATCCCTGGATGCTGCCTCTTTCTTGTAGTCAGTGCTTAGCTCCTGTGTCCAGGAGGTCAGAACTGAGAACTCCTCTGGGGGATCACTGTTGTGGATGGCTGGTCCTCAGGAGGTAAGCTGAAGGTGCCCCCAACCCCTGCCAGATGGGTTGTTCTGGTACCAGCCCCTTGATCAAGGTCAGGTGCCCATGTGTGGCTGCTTCCAAATGTTTTTATGGAAGGTCAACATGAGATGACCTCCAACATGGATTGAACATCAACATGGATGACCTTCTGCTGTCTAGAGACCTGGCCATCTTGGGTTCACAACAGTGAAGACAGACAAGGAAAGAATAAGCATTCAGTAAAAAAAAGACAACTGCCTGGAGGTGGGCAAATGTCAAAAGAAGTGGACAAGAATTCATCCTTCCACTCAATACCTGTCAACCTAGCTTGTCTATGGGAAACGATATCACCAGTTGCTCAGATCCATCCCGCCACTAATGTCTAATCTCTAAATCATGCCTGGACCCCCAATATCCCCACAAGCCTGGGTTCCAAGTTCTTGCCTGCACTCACCAGGGTCTGTGGGTAGAGTGAAGGAGCTTTCTCAACACCCCTCATTCAAGAAGAGTCCCTGATAAAAACCTCCCTGGAGGGCGCCTGGGTGGCTCAGTTGGTTAAGCAACTGCCTTCGGCTCAGGTCATGATCCTGGAGTCCCGGGGTCGAGTCCCCCATCGGGCTCCCTGCTCAGCGAGGAGCCTGCTTCTCCCTCTGACCCTCCCCCCTCTCATGTACTCTCTCTCATTCTCGCTCTCTCAAATAAATAAATAAATCTTAAAAAAAAAAAAAAAAAAAAAAACCTCCCTGGATTCCAGCATCAAGGGTTTAACCAGTGCTGCCTCTATTTTTGCAGGGATAGATGTCATCATCTGGGGATGGGGGCTCCAGGGAGACCTGTTGCACAAGAAACCCCTCTGCGTCTCCCTTTCAGCAAGGGAGAAAATTAGTTGCAGTGGGAGCCTAGGGCCCCTGATATTTTGTCCCTGGAGGTTGTGGAAAAACATTTACTCATCTCTCAACTACAGGAAGGATGAGCAGCTCTAATGTGGATAAATGAATGTGAGAGATGTCCAAGTCTTTTTGTTTGGATCTAATTAGGAGGAGGAGATGAGGGAATCCATTGCTGCAAATGGATCCCTTGCTCCAAAAAAAAAAAAAATGTCCAGGAGATCTCTTCTGAGTTAAATAATGAGGCAGGAATGGTGGTAAAACAGCTAGGAGGCAGCTTCCCTGGGTTGTAATATTTCTTCCTCTAGACTCCATTCTTTAGGGGCCTCCAAAACTTGGGAGATGCAATGGTCCAAAGGTAGATGGTCTAGTGCCTGTGAGCATATTATATGTTCACAGCTGGAGTCAGGGGGAAGGGCAGAGACCAGAGAGCCAGTCTACCCTAAGCAGGTGCCCATGGCAGGAAGTCACAGGCAAGCCTCCCAAGGCTGAGTGAATTACCAAGAGCGTTGCTGAAACCAAAGCTGAGTCAGACAGGTAACAACCAGGTGGAAGCGGAATGGAAGCAGGAATAATGACATATGTTAAGGACTTGATATATAGTAGGCAACCACCAGCAAATTCCTTGTGCCATGCCACCACACTCTACTCCCAAGCCCATGGCAGACATTAGTAACTGGTCTCATGGCTTTCTACTTCTGAGCTTGGGTGGGGCTTCTCAGCTCAGCACACCATACAGCTAGACCTTACAAACTGGATTTGACATTCACCATGACATCTTTCCAAGCAGATTCTAGACCAGTACTCAAAGCAGTTGTGACAGTGTGCTTGGAGATAAGAAGCTTGTGTCAGAAAGTTATTCAACACACTGCTTCCTTAGTTGAGAAAAGTCTTGCTCTGGACAACATGTCAGTTGAACTAAAGCTTAGCAATATTGTTATAGTCTGTTTCAAGGTCCTTTTCTCCTCAAAGGCCAATACCAGTTCATGGACTACACTTTGAGTAACACTGACGTAGGCCATGAGTTCCTTGACAGCAAGGCTCCTTGACAGCAAGGCTATTATTCATGTCTGTGTCACTGGTACCTAAAGCACATGGACACATGGATGTTTATTGAACAGGAAGGGCTGGAGCAGACCGGAGTTGGGAAAAAGAAATCAAGATATGGAATAGTAGGGAGTGGGTCTTGAATCCTCAACATCTAGCATGTTGAACTGCATCAAGGATGGAGGGATGGAGGGATGGATGGATGGATGGATGGATGGATGGATGGATGGATGGATGGATGGAACAAGCCATGCTTAAAGTTATTTATGGCTGGGCCATGTTGTTCTAAAGAACAGGGGAAGAGGGGCGCCTGGATGGCTCAGATGGTTAAGCGTCTGCCTTCGGCTCAGGTCATGATCCCGGGGTCCTGGGATTGAGCCCTGCGTCGGGCTTCCTGCTCAGCGGGGAGCCTGCTTCTCCCTCTCCCTCTGCCTCTCTCCCTGCTCATGTTCTCTCCCTCTCTCTCTCTCTCTCTGTATCTCTGTGTCTCAAATGAATGAATAAAAAAAATTTAAAAATTAAAAAATAAAGAACAGGGGAAGAGAAAAAGATGGCAAAGAAATTGTTATTACTCTAGACGTGTGAAATATTAATCCTTTGCATACCACCTTCTTATTTTTTGCCATCTCGTGTGCCATCTTATTTTAACAGGTATCTCCTATTTAACATTAGTTATCCATTCCTGAAAATGAGATGAATATAAAACTGTCGACTGGGACTCTATTTACCATTATTTTAAAGGGGAAAAGTTGTATTTTACATCAACCCCAAACTTTCCACCAATTTCCTAAACTGTAGCTAAAACCAGAAAAAGCTTATGCAAAATGAACGTATTTGTTTACAGTTGTTTAGTGTGAAGTCATATTTCTCTATCGCTCCCTTTTCCAAGATTTCTTTCACTCCCTCAACTCTTTGAAGACTCACAGTAGAACATTGACCTTTGCTTTTGCCAAAATGTAGAAAGTGCTGGGGAAGCAAGTTCAGCACAAGCACACAACAGCAGAGAATGACTCACATTGAGTAAGCTGTTATGATAACCTCTCTTGGCACTGGCTATACATGAGATGCACACTCTCCTTGGTTATCACTCCTTTCTCTATACGTTGTTTTCTTTAAAACCCTGTATTTCACTTGATGGAAATATAAACTTCCCCTGTGTAAACATGAGCCAGAAAACATTATACTGAGAGATACATACATTTTATGAAGTTTGGGCATTAACACCAAGAGACTTTGCATTCTGCTGGGAAAAGATTAACCAGGTGGTCTGATAGATAGTCTGCAGAATATACCTGTATTTCTCTTGAATCAACTCACTTTTAGTTGTTTTTTGAATTGACCTAATTTGCCCTTTTTTGCTGACAAGGCATCATCACTTCTTGTCTTTGGAGGACAAAAGGCTAAAATTATGGAAATCCCTAGAAACTAATAATAAAACAGCAAGTCTTTTCTCAGTTTTTCTAACTTTTTACTCAAAAAATTTTAAACCTACAGAAAAGTGGAACATCCATATACCCTTCACCAATTGTTATTCTTTAGCCACCCTGCTTTATCTCTTTTTATGCACATAAACACACACACATTTTTTTATTGAGATGAAATTCACATAAGCCTAAAGTTAACCATTTTGAAGTGTACAATTCTGTGGAATTTAGTACATTCATGGTGCCATGTACCCATCACCTCAATCTAGTTCCCAAACATTTTCGTCCTCGCAAGGATACTCCATGCTCATGAGCAGTCACTCCCATTACCCCAGACTCTGGCAACCACCAATCTGCTATCTGTATCCACAAATTTTACCTATTTCATATCAACAGAATCATATAATATGTGACATTTTGTGTCTGAATTATTTTACTTAGCATAATGTTTTAGAGGTCCATCCATGTTGTAGCATGGTTATAGGCTGAATCATATCCCCTTAAAATTCATATGTTGAAATTTTAATGCCCCAGGACCTCAGAACATGATTGTCATTAGAGATAGGGTCTTTAAAGGAGTAATTAAGTTGAAATGAGGTCATTAGAGTGGGCTCTAATCCAATATGACCGGGGCCCTTATACTCAGAGAAGATTAGCCGCAACATCAACAAAATGGTGGAATGGGAAGCCCCAGACTTCCTTTCCGACATGGACACACTGATTCAACAGCACATGGATCAATTCCTTTTGTGAAAAATCCAGAGACTAGTTGAGGGGCTCCTGCACCCTAATAGAGCATGAGGTCAGCTGCATCAAAGCCAATAGGAAAGTACATGGCACCTTCTCCCCATCATATCTCCCCCATGACAGCACCACACAACAGGAGGAAGCCCCCAGCTCCTGGCTTGTCCCTGAGAAGGGAAGGAAAGGACTGGACTGTAATCCAAAGTTCTAACGTCTTGAGGGGCTGCCTGAGGGACTGGTTTCTGTCTTGCCTGAGTCTGAGCACTGATGGGAAGGTGCTCCAGATTGGGAGCCACTGAAAACAAAGGTGATGATTTGGAAAGCATGATCTCACTGGTCACAGACCTTTACCCACCTCAGCACAGAGCAAGTGGGGCAAAAAACCCAAATCCTGGTTTCCTCCGGAGGGAAAGAATTAGAGCATTCATCCAACATTTGGGGTAGCTATCCAAAGGACTGGCTTCTGTGAGAGAGTCTTTTTTTGGGAATCAACCAGTCCAAAAAAAGAAAACAAAACAAAAGATAAGCACAAACAACAACAACAAAATAAAACAAAACAAAAACTACCATTAAGAAAATCCCAAGGAGGGTGCCTGGGTGGCTCAGTTGGTTAAGCAACTGCCTTCGGCTCAGGTCATGGTCCTGGAGTCCCGGGATCGAGTCCCGCATCGGGCTCCCTGCTCAGCGGGGAGTCTGCTTCTCCCTCTGACCTTCCCCCCCCCTCGTGCTCTCTCTTTCTCATTCTCTCTCTCAAATAAATAAATAAAATCTTTAAAAAAAAAAAAAAAGAAAAAGAAAATCCCAAGGAAACAGCCCAGCCAGATTACCCTAAATAGAAAACCAAAGTATAAACGAAACTAACTCATGTCCACAGAGCTTCCAATCACCTTTTTACCCAATTAACCAAACAGTATCTCATACAAGAGACAGAGACCACAACAGTCGTACTGAAAATGAAAGCACTTTGGAGAAAACAGACTGAGGGAAGAAGAAACCAAAAAAGAAACTCTTGGTAACATTAGAGCTATAACTGACTAGAACTCAGAGGTATAACTAAAAAGACAATATCTGTGAAGCAAGAAAAAGATTTTCTTCTTTAAAGAACAAAACGATGTTAGGGGCACCTGGGTGGCTCAGTCGTTAAGCATCTGCCTTTGGCTTGGGTCATGATCCCAGGGTCCTGGGATCGAGCCCTGCATCAGGCTCCCTGCTCCGCGGGAAGCCTGCTTCTCCCTCTCCCGCTCCCCCTGCTTGTGTTCCTGCTCTCACTGTCTCTCTCTCGCTGTCAAATAAATAAATAAAAAATCTTAAAAAAAAAAAAAAGAACAAAAAGATGTTAGAATTTTTTAATGATAGGAGAAATGAAAAACAATAGGATTAAGATATAAAATGTAGGAAAATATCACAAAACAACAAAAAGGCACAGAGAAAAATAGTAGAGAAATGGTAAATAAATCAGAGAATCAATACAGATGGCCCAACATCAAAACAATAGGCATTTCAGGGATGCCTGGGTGGCTCTGTCGGTTAAGTGTCTGCCTTTGGCTCAGGTCATGATCCCAGGATCCTGGGATTGAGTCCCACATTGGGCTCCTTGCTCAGTGGGGAGCCTGCTTCTCCCTCTGCCTGCCGCTCCCCCTGCTTGTGCATGCTCTCTCTCTCTGACAAATAAATAAAATCTTTTTTAAAAAATAGGCATTTCATAAGTATGGAAAAATGGGGCAAGAAAATTTCCCTGAATGAAAGTTGTGAATTTCAAGATTGAAAATTGCTCATCAGAATAAACAAAAGAATGTACCCTATAAACTCTCAGAGAGAGAAAACAACTTTCCTGGAACAGTCAAGAATGAGAATGACCTTGAACTTCTCTCATTTTTTTATTTTTTTAATTTTATTTTATTATGTTATGTTAGTCACCCACCATACAATACATCATTAGTTTTTGATGTAGTGATCCACAATTCACTGTTTTCATATAACACTCAGTTTACTTATTTATTTGAGAGAGAGAGAGAGAGCAAGCACAAGCAGGGGGAGCGGCAGAGGGAGAAGCAGACTCCCTGCTGAACAGAGAGCCCGATGTGGGGCTCAGTCCCAGGACTCCGGGATCATAACCTGAGCCGAAGACAGATGCTTAACCAACTGAGCCACCAAGGTGTCCCTCTAGGGTGGCCTTGAACTCTTCAACAGGAACACCAAATGTTAGAATACAATGGAGCGATGTTTTAAAATGCTCTGGGAAAATTAATTGAGACCTAGAATTCCATAGCTAGTCAAATAACCATGTAAGTATAAGATAAAATAACATTTTTTTTTTAGACCTGATGGGTTTTTCTTCCAATCTGTCTCCACTGCACTCACTCAGGGAGCATGTGTCCCACCTAAATGAGGCATCAACCTAAGGAGAAGAAACAGAGGATTCAACCTGAAAGAGAATCCCTAGAATGATGGTGAAGGGGGATCCTAGGATGACAGCTGTCAGCCAGCTCAGCCAGAAGCAGGTCAACCTCCAAAAGGGGTTTCTTCAAGATTAAACTGATAGAAGATTTTATGTGTTTGAAAGTTTTGAGAGGATATTTACATAAATGTGAAGGTTTAGGATTCAAAAAAAAACCCCAAAACAGAAAAAGATTGTTTCTTACCAACATACCTGGACAAAACTCACCTGCTGATACAGCAACACCTGCATAAAGGTCTGTGTGAGGACACACATAGTGGAACTGGTTCCATCATACCTGGAGAGCCTGTCTCACCAAAAACCACACACTGTCATGGACTTAACCCACAAAGATGGTGTCAAGTATCCAGATATTTGGTTCGCAGGCTGGGAAAATGGGCCCTGGCCCTTCATAGTGCTATGCATCCAGTTTGCATGAGACAAAGGTAAAAGACACAACTCCTGCTGGTTCCTTCCCTACCTTGCTCTGAAGTCCACTGAGCTAGGGCCGTGAGCAGACCCAGAGAGACACACCCATAGCTCTCCCCATCTCACAGTGACTCCTGATAAACCTCCCTGGAATGTGTCACTCCCCACTTAGCCCACCAGCTCCTTCTTCAGCCAAGCAGTGATGAACCAACTGTCAAGGGCTGGCGGTTCCAGGGGAAGGTACTATATCAAAAGCCTCTTCCGGCTTCTCCTTTCTACTGCAGAGAAAGTTAATTGCAGGGGAGTCAGGTGCCCTGCATCTCAAATTTGTCCCAGGAGAGCATGAGAAAACAATGATGTTCACCTCTTAATGAACCACAGGAATGGTGGAGGGAGCACCGCATGGATAACCAAGAGGTGCTGGGCAGGGCCATCCAAACGCCACTGAGCATTCCAAGCAGAAGGATGAGCAAAGGAGTCTGTTTTAAGATATAGGTTTATTATGATCTGAGCAGGTGAGGCCAAAAGGGTAGGAGGGCAGGACCATTGAAAAGCTAGCTTGTTACAATTCCCAAGAGGAAGGGTCGTGGCACACTATTGGGGGCCCCTCAGAGAGGCACTAGGGTCAGGCAGGAGACACAGGGAGTGAGGGGGAAATGTGGACAATGCAGGGCATACAGGCTTAGGACTGGCTAGTTTGAATAACTTCAGTGGGCTCTGGGACACAGGGGCTATCCATTGTTGTCTGGAACCTGGCCCTGGGGATCAGCAGAGGGGAACAGTGGCCCTGAGTGTGAAAGCCCCACAGAGGAGGGGGTAGGGAGTGTGGGCTCTGGATTCGTTGGTTTGCCCATGAAAGGTGCACTGGCAGGTGAGGTATGTGCTATCTCTAGGAATCAGCTAGCCCTGGGAGGGGAGCCCCCAAGATGTCAAAGCATCAAAAATATAGAATAAAAAGGCATGATCTATACAGCATTCCTATTTGTTCTCCAGGGTTTATGGCAAGACTGCTCAGGTAATCAGTGGTGCTCAGCACTGAATACACAGCAGACTCACCTGCAAGCTTTTTTTTTTTTTTTAAGATTTATTTTATTTATTTGACAGAGAGAGAGATAGAGAGAGAGGGAACACAAGCCGGGGGAGTGGAGGAGGGAGAAGCAGGCTTCCTGCCGAGCAGGGAGCCCTATGCGGAGCTCGATCCCAGGGTCCTGGGATCATGACCTCCTGGGATCATGACCTGAGCCGAAGGCAGCCGCTTAACCAACTGAGTCACCCAGGCGCCCCCACCTGCAAGCTTTTTAAAATGCAATGCTCAGGTCACATTGCAGGTCAAGTGAGTGAGCATTGCCGACTGAAGAATGAATGGAGTTGCTGATGTCAACACAGCCAGAAAGAGGTGCCGTGTCCCGGCAAAAGTGACATTTCCCCATGTGAAAAACACCCTCAATTCAGCAACATGATACTCTCTGGGGGGAGATCCACAGAAGGCTTCCAGTGTGTTTGTTGTGTTTTTGTTGCTTATGTTGTGTGGTAAATACACACAGACACTTGAGATTCTGTGTGTGTGTGTGTGTGTGTGTGTACAACCAATCCCCATTATTCACAGAGTCCGTATTTAAGAATTCACCTACTTAAATTTATTTGTAATCACAAACTCAATACTGCTGGGACTCTCATGGTCATTTTCAGACATGCACAGAGCAGCAAAAAATCTAAATTGCCTACATGCTCCTTCCCAGCTGAGTCCCCACAATGCTCTGCCTTCTTGTTGTGCAGAGCATTGGGCATAATAAGTGCCCTTTTCATGGTCTGTTTAGTGCACTGGGTTTCACATTTTTGTCCTTTATGCCCCTGGTTTCACTGTTTAAATCAGCCAGAAGCATCGTGCCGCACTGCTACCTAGAGTTCTCATGCACAAGAAGACTTTGGGGTGCCTTGCAGAGAAAATGCGTGAGCTGGACAAGCTTCATTCAGGCGTGAGGTATAATGATGTTGGCTGTGAGTTCAGTGTTAGTAAGATCAATAATATATATTAATTAGCCATGTTTTTAAACAGAATCACACATAACACAGGGTTATGTTTTGAATGGTTGATGAAAATGTTGTAACTAGAGTTCAGTAGTCACTGTTCGTGGCAACTTTGTGGAACATAACACGGCAATAAACAAAGAAATTCGACCACTGATTACCTGAGCAGTCTTGCCATAAACCCTGGAGAACAAATAGGAGCACTGTATGAGTCATGTCTTTTATTCTGTATTTTTTCCAGTTTTATGGAGATATAACTGATATGCAACATTGTGTAAGTTCAAGGCGTACAATGATGGATATGCTTACATACTGCAAAATAGTTACCACCAGATGTCTCACATCTCATAATCACTATTTTTGTGGTGAAAAAGTTGAAGATCTAGTCTCCTAGCAGCTTTCAAGTCAGACTATAGTCACCACTGTACATTAGATCCCCAGAACTTATTCATAACTAGAAGTTTGTACCCTTTGACCAACATCTCATTTCCCCCACCCCACAGCCCCTGGGAACCACCATTCTACTCTCTGTTTCTACAAATTGGGCTTTGCTAGAGTCCACATATAAGTGAGATCACACAGTGTTTATCTTTCTCTGACTTATTCACGTAGCATAATGCTCTCAAGTGTCATGTACGTTGCACAAATGATGGGAGTTCCTTTTTTCTCATGGCTGGATAACATTATATATATATAAGTTTTATTGTGAGAAGTTTTCCTTTCATCTCCCAGATGTCCACAAGGCTCCAGACAATGCTCCTCAAAGTGAAGTCAGCCAACCAGAAGCATCAGCATCACCTGGAAGCTCATTAGGAATGCAGATTCTCTGCAGGGCCCTGAACCTGCTGAATCAGAATCTCTGGGCAAGACGAGAACTCTGTGTTTTAACAAGCCCTTCTAGAGACTCTCATACACATTTAAGCATGAGAACCTGCTGATCCCAGAGAACTGTGTCACAACCCCAGACTCCCAGTCCATCATTTCTGATGATCAGGGGGAATTAAGAAATCGAGAATGAGAGAAAGAAAGGAAAGAAGGGGAAGGAAGGAAAGGAGGGAGGGAGGAAAGGAGGGAGGGAGGAAGGAAAGAAAGAGAGAGAGAAGGAAGGCAGGAAGGAAGGCAGGAAGGAAGGAAGGAGAATTTGAGAATGTTGAAGACCCAGACCAATGGACCTCCACTTGCTTCACATTAAGGTCTCCTGGGAGCTTTAAACAATCACCCCTGCTTGGTCTCCATCTGCAGAGTTTCTGATTCAAGTCTGGGGTGCAGCCAGAACACGGGGATTCTTTTTTAAGTTCCTCTGGTGATCCTAAGCTGCAACCAAGGATGCGAACCCCTGAGCAACTGAGCCAAGGACTTAGCAGAAAGAAAAAGAAGCTGGTGGTCTTGGACGCCCTCTCTTGGCAGGAAGCTGTACAACTCAACTCCTGGGGACCACAGACGCAGGTGGAAGGCGGGGCTGCCCACGCAGGTTTCAGATAAGCCCAGTGCAAAGATCTGCAGACTGGAAAAAAATGCCCTTTCAAGAGAAATGCCCACCTAAATCCCTAATTCCACTGCAGAGCTGTTGTTCAGATACTTCCACATACTGGTTGCTCATACACACGACTAAAGCACACAATACCTGCAATTTGTGTAAACCTTCACAAAGCAAGATGTACCAGCCACTGACTTAACCTCTTCACAGATAACTCGTCCATCCACATACCTGCCCTTTGAAGTCAGTACCATTATTACCTCTAACCAGCTAATGGGGAAGCTGAGGCACAGAGAGATTTAGTAGTTTGCTTCACTATAAAGGTGGCGGGGCCAGGTTTAAGCAACCCCAGCAGGCGGCTCCAGATCTGTGGTCTTGACCACATTATTTCCTTGCTGCCTCTACTCAGTGATGCTCTCTGTCATGTTTGCTGCAGTATCCGAGAATGGAGCATCTATTATGTGCCAGAAACAACAGAGGAACCTGAGGTCAACAGAGTCCCAGCCTCCATTTGTACTGTTTCAGATGGATCTTAGACCTCACAGTTTTCCAGACCTGCACTCAGCCACTGCAGTATCTCAGAGATCTGGGTTCAAATCCTGCTCTTGTGCCATCCCAGCTGTGTGACTTTGGGCAAATTACTTCACCTCTCTGAGGCTTTATTTCCCCCATCAGAAAAAAATGAACATAGTACCATAAAGATGCAGTGAGAATTTACCTGACCCCCATCCCGAACTATCAACTACTATCCCTCTCACTTGCCACAATGATTCTTGAAAAGGGAAAAAATGTTTATTTTTGTCTTAAATGGCTATAGACTAAATTCACCAAAATACTCTTTCAGGAGGTCAAGGGACCATCCTTGCAGATGTATTGAATGAGGGGGAATAATGGAAAGTGCCTCCCTTCTGCACACAGCTACATCACTAGCAATACCAAAGGCTGGGCTCTGAACCCCGTCTATTCAGTTCTTTATGTAACAGTCCGTCTGAACCAAACATGTCTTTCTAACATGCTGATACTTAACTCTATCACAACCTCACACTCATTACAATAGCTATAATTAAAAAGAAAAAAGGGGGAAAGACAAAAACAAGTGTTAAGAATGTGGAGGAATTGGAACCCTCTACCTTGCTAGTGGGAATGTGAAAATGTGCAACCACAAATATCCCTCAAAATATTCTGACACCTGCTTCAACGTGGAAGAACTTTGAGGACATTATGCTCAGTGAAATAAGCCAGTCACAGAAGGACACATATGGTAGGATTCCACGTCTAGGAGGTCCCTAGAAGAGTCACATCCACAGAGACAGAAAGATGGTGGGAGCCAGGGGCTGGGGGAGGGGGTAGGAGTTGGTGTTTCATGGGGACCGAATTCATTTCTTGCACACACATCATCCAAAAGGGGATGCATTTGAGAGGAAGGAATTGTCTCAACTAAGGACAGTAGGTTCCACAACAGAATGGGGGAGTTGCTTCAAAATCCACTTCTGAAAAAAAAAAAAATCCACTTCTGGTGGTGTTATCACCTGTTAGTCAAAACAAATAAATGTGTGTGTGTGTGTGTGTGTAGTGATAGAAATTGCCAGGACTAGTGCTGAATATGTCACAGGAGTATGGAGGTAAGAAGGCTTCATTTCCCAGTTGTGTCCAGATTTAATCCCGGCCAGAGTTTTTAACCAATTTTGTGTGCGATCTCATACATGTTTTTGGAAATGTTCATTTACTCAGCTATTTACAAGAGTCCGTGAACTTCCCCACCCCCACCTTTACTGAGATGTAATTGACATTTAACATTGTGTGAGTTTAAGGTGTAGTGTTGATTTGATACACCTGTATATTGTAAAAACGATTACCATTTAAAATAGAATTACCAGGGGCACCTGTGTGGCTCAATCGGTTAAGCGTCCACCTTCAGCTCAAGTCACGATCCGAGTCCTGGGATCGAGCCCCGAGTTGGGCTTCCTGCTCAGCGGGGAGCCTGCTTCTCCCTCTGTCCCTCCCCCTGCTCATGCTCTCTCTCTCAAATAAATAAATAACTTTAAAAAAATAGAATTACCATATGATCCGGCAATGCCAATTCTGGGTATATACCCAAGAGAACTGAAAGCAGGGACTTGAGATATTTGCACAACCAGGTTCATAGCAGCATTATTCACAATAGCTAAAACATGGAAGCAATCCAAGGGTCCCTCGACAGATGAATGGGTAGGCAAAACGTGGTGTAGACACACAATGGAATATTATTTAGCCTTAAAAAGGAAGGAAATTCCCTGGTTCTGCCCTGTCCCTTTTATCTTACTGAAAGCCCCTTTTTGGATCCCACAGAGCCCCCCTCCCACCAAGGGAAAGCCGAAGAAATCCCTAGAAGGAAGGTGGACACCCCTTCATCACCACCACCATGTGGTAGAGAGAAGGAAGAGAAATCAGGGAAGGCTTTCAAGAAGAGGTGGTGTCTTGCCGAGATTGGAAGAGGCAAATTCCTGCTCTGTGGGAATGGGGTAGGGAGACTGTTCCAGGTGTCAGGCAGAGCAGAAGGGTCACAGAACAGTAGAGGGATGTCTGTGTCTCTCCTAGTCTCACCCCCCACCCTAGGCAGGCTTCTGTTTCCTTCAGGAAACCAGAAAAGCCACACCAGCTAGGCGACCACCTTCTGATTAATATTCTAAGGGTTAATACTTTAAATTAATTTTAAGATTGAATTCTAAGGAGGGCTGTGACTAGCTCTCCCTTACCACACTATAAAGAGCTTCAAAAGGAAGCACCAAGAGAAGGATTCGTGGGTCTTACTGGGCTCTGGGTCAGGGAGCTGGATCAGAGGTCTCTCCTCTGGCACCCTCTAGCCTCCTCCTCCAAATTTGCCACTTTGGGGGAATCCAGAATAGATGAGTATTCTGGGAGCTTTCTGGGGCAGGGAGGAGCTCGTCCTCATCCCCTCCCCTGCATTGTGAAATCTTCTGAAGGGGCAGCAGGCAGGGTGATGTCATAGACCACCGGCCAGGCCCCTCTCCCTGCCTCTGCCTGCCCCTGGTCAGCCTCGGCCTTTTCTCCTCATACCCTCGGACCCCCGGAGGAAAGCGGTCAGCCTCGCCAAGCAGCTTACCCAGCTACGTGCAGCCATGGATGCACACCCGTCCAGTTGCACGAAGCCCCAGCCCTCCCCAAAGGCCTCCAGGACTGGCGTGAACCCCAGCTCAATCCTGGTGAACAAGACCCTGCGGCAGGAACCCCCCAGCATGGTGGGGGACAGGTTGCCACCAAAGACCGGCGCGGTGGTCATCGACATGGGCACGGGCACTTGTAAGGTGGGCTTCGCGGGGCAGGCCCGGCCCACCTACACCGTGGCCACCATCGCGGGCTGCCAGCCCAAGAAGCCGGCCACCAGTGGGCAGCCGGTGCTGGAGACTTTCATCGGCGAGGCCGCCCGCGCACGCCCAGAGCTAACCCTGGTGCAGCCAGTGCGCAACGGCATCGTGGTGGACTGGGACGCGGCCGAGCTCATCTGGCGCCACCTGCTGGAGCACGACCTCCGCGTGGCCCCTCAGGACCAGCCGCTGCTGTTCTCCGACCCGCCCTTCAGCCCCACCACCAACCGCGAGAAGCTGGTGGAGGTGGCCTTCGAGTCGCTGTGCTCTCCGGCCATGTACGTGGCTTCCCAGTCGGTGCTGTCCGTCTACGCTCACGGCAGGATCAGCGGGCTGGTGGTGGACACCGGCCACGGGGTCACCTACACGGTGCCGGTCTTTCAGGGCTACAACCTGCCCCACGCCACGGAGCGCCTGGACCTGGCGGGCACGCACCTGACCGCCTTCCTGGCAGAGATGCTGCTGGGCTCGGGCTTGACGGCGGGCCCGCAGGACCTGGACACCGTGGAGAACATCAAGCGCTGCTACTGCTATGTGGCCCCTGACTTCCTCAAGGAGCAGGCCCGGCCGGAGCAGGAATACCAGCAGACCCTGAAGCTGCCCGACGGGCGGATGGTCACCTTGGGCAAGGAGCTGTTCCAGTGCCCAGAGCTGCTGTTCAGCCCTCCCGAGATGCCGGGGCTGGAGCCCGTGGGCATCCCCACGATGGCCAAACAGAGCCTTCACAAGGTGCTCCTGGAGGTGCGGGCCGACGTGGCCCAGAACGTGCTGCTCTGCGGGGGCTCCTCGCTCTTTCAGGGGTTCGAGGGCCGCTTCCGGGCCGAGCTGCTGCACAGTCTGCCCCCCGAGGCCCACGTGGTGGTGGCGGCACAGCCCACCAGAAACTTCTCCGTGTGGATTGGGGGCTCCATCCTGGCCTCGTTGCGCGCCTTCCAGTCCTGCTGGGTCCTGCGGGAGCAGTATGAGGAACAGGGGCCCCACATCGTGTACCGCAAATGCTACTGACTCCGGGCGGCGGAGGGGGGGGTGGGGGGTGGGGGGAGGCAGTAAAGCTTCCGATACCCTGCCGGCTCTATCCTGCCTTACCCCAGGGCCCAGCCCAATCCATTCCTGGACCCACCACCCAGGCTCGCCTTGGGTCCTGACTCCACCAAGATCTACCTCCCAGACATCGTGGTTCTGCCCTGCCCTAACTCACCTCCCACGGATCCAACCCCAGAGACACCCAGCTCCGACTACCGAAACCCACCTTCCCCATGATCAACCCACAACACGCCACCTTGTCCTGACCCTGTCAAACCCACCTCCCATGATCCCTCCCCAAAAGCACTCTCGGGCTGGGACCGCTTGCCAAGGCCACCCCAAAGACATCCCCAGATTCTTATCTCCTAATCTCACCCCAATGACCTATTGCTTTTGCTATAAACCTCCCCCAAGTTTCCTCTAGGCTCTAAGCCCCCAATTCACTCCCTATGTCCCTCAAGGACCCCTGACTCATCTCCATGACCTGTTCCTCCCCAAGGAAGCTGCACCAGGTGCTCCAACCCCCAACTCCGAGAACCTTTCCATGAGTGTTTCAACCCCTAAGTGCACCCTCAGAATCTTCTCCCGTTTCTAATCCCCCCAAAATACCCCCAAGAGCCACTTGCCAAGACACCCCTAGTTCAAGCACCCCAAATCCACCCCCTCAGCAGTTTCCCCGTCTGATTATCCAAAGTTCTCCTATACCCTGATGTTCTGAGCATCCCCCCACAAAGGCCAAAACTCCATACCCACCACAAAGACCGATGTTCTGATCCTCAACGGTCTCCCCTACAATGGCCCACTAAAGGCTCCTCCAGTGTCCAAAGCCCATCCCCCAAATTCCACCCTCCCCCATAACTCTGCCCTCCCTGCATAATTTGTTCTCCAAGATTCATTCCTTCCATCCCACAACCACCTCCCCATCCATACCCCCCACCAAAGAACAGTATGTTCTGAATCCCCAGACCCCCAGGTCAGCCTCACTGCTCTCAGCTCACCTCCTTGCTCTGTGTCTCCCACATGGCCTGCCTTACAATGCACCTCCTATCCCCTTTCCTCAGCCCTTCAAATCCTCCTAGGAAGGTTCCAGTCCCAGGACCATCCCATGATTACCCCACTAATGCCCTAGGCCCTCTCCTGTGTTCTGACCCCCCCAACTCCCTTCCCAAAGACACTCTCCTAGGGTTGCCCCATGATGGACACCCAGGACATTCTACCTCAGGGTTTTCAGGTTCCCCAGAAACCCACCCCCACAACCAGCCCCCCCAGGGCCCCATCCCATTAGTTGAGGCACCAATAGCCAGCGACATTCCTGAGGGCTGCCAATCCTACCATGACCCTGGGGCAGATACCCCAGATGGGGCCTCCACCTGGACACTGGCTCCCTCCTGCCCCCCACACAGGTCCCCAGGGACCAACTGTCCCAGGCTATCCTCCCACGGAGGCTGGGCATTCTCCCCACACAGCATCCTGGGTCCTCCCTCCTCCCTCCAACCTCGTCCTTGGCTACCCTGAGCCCCTGCTGGAGGGAGGACCCTCTGCCTCACACCATCCAGCACAACCTAAAGAATGTCAGGAACCCCAGCCTGCAGCCTGGACACATCCTCCCAGCTTATCAACAAAATAAGCACAAGCTGCCCGAGCTCATCCATGTCCACACTGGGTCCTCGTCTCCCTCAGTCCAAGGAAACATTCATTCATACATCCAATCAGTCAGTATTTGCTGAGCTTCTCTGTCTCTGTCTCCCTGAGTCTCTCTGACTCTTATTTTGGTTTTTATTTGCTCACTTGGATTCATTCTCTCCCTCTCCCCCCCCCCCCCCCCGCTTTTTCCCCCATCCCTTGTTCCCTCCCTCCTCCATCTGACTCACCGGCCAGCACTCTTCTTGTGCAGGCATTTTCAGGAGTGGAAATTCATTTACTTGTGGAGTACTGAGACCACCACCCCCTCTCCACCCGCACCCCCACCCCCGCATCTGCCATCAGATAATGTGGGTGAACGAGGACCCTGGTTAGCCCGACCCACCGTGTCCCACGGTGTCCTGGGGATTAGGCAGGAGCTCCGGTCCCATTCCTGGCCAGTGAGTGGTCCTCAGCTGGGGGGACGGCCCCCTAGTCAGGCCAGGATTCCAGATCACAAACATTCGGTGTTGAACCCCCTTGCCTCACCTCCTCACGAGGCAGGCAGCCTCAATCTGTAGCCCAGGCAAGAACCCCCAGGAGGTTACAGGTAGTGAGGAGAAACTTCTCATTCTTCCCACAAGGGGGCACCACTTCCAAGCTCAAGGCACTGCACATGGCATCACATTTAGAACCTCAAAGACTGTAGCAAACCAGTCCTCCCCAGACCTCAAGTGAGACCCACCCCACACAGTGCTGTCAGGGCACTGCCAGCCACACTCATAGAAGGGATGTGGGACAGGCTGGCCCTGTGATGCTACAGGAAGTGAAGAGGATGCAGAAACCCCCACCACTTCTGGGCTGCTGGGTGGACTCTCATTTAGATCAGACTGAGGTCCCCCAACTCCAAACCTTCCCTGATGCAGAAATTTTCTCTACAACCCTTGTGACATGTGCCTCTCCCTTTTGCACGCTCCCAGGGATAAGGAGCCCACTACCTCAAGCCTATTGTTAGAAATCTCACCTCCTCCCTGGAGTTGTAGGTAAACCTCTGCACTCTCTGCCTGCCCCCACCCCAACTCCCAGTGGAGCACTGAGAACACCAGAGACCCCTCCCCGTGCCCACGCACATCCCTGGAGTCTGCTCTTCCATGTGGATCAGGGACCCCATCCTGGCACAGGCTGCACATTCCTGTCCTGGGTCCTGTGAGAGCAATACAAGGAGCAGGGGCTCCATATCATGTACTACAAAAGTAGGGTTTAAGGAGATATGTATGTACCAAGGTGACACGAGTTGGACTTGTGATGGTTGATTTTGTGTGTCAACTTGGCTAGGCAATGGTACCCAGATGTTTGATTAAACACCATTCTAGATGTTGCTGTGAAGGTATTTTTTAAAGATTTATTTATTTATTTGAGAGAGGGGTGGGAGAGAGAATCTGAAGCAGATTCCACACTGAGAGCAGAGCCTGATGCAGGGCTCTATTCCCCAACCCTGAGATCATGACCTGAGCCAAAATCAAGAGTCAGATGCTTAACCAACTGAGCCACCCAGGCGCCCCGGTGGAGGTATTTTTTAGATGAGATTAAGATTTAAATCAATAGACTTTGAGTAAAACATTACCCCCTCTTAGTGTGGGTGGGCCTCATCTAATCAGTTGAAAGCCTTAAGAGAACAAAAATTAACCTCCCCCCAAGAAAGAAGGGATTTTGCCAGCAGACTACCTTCAGGTTAAAACTGCAACTCTTCCTGGGTCTCCAACCTTCCAGCCTACTCTACAGATTTTGTGTCAACTTCCACAATCCCGTGGCCAATTCCTTAAAATAAATTGGTCTTTCACTACATATGCATCAAGATACATGCCAAGTCCCCTTCCTTCCTCAGGACTTTTGCACTTGCTATTCCCTGTACTCAGAGTGCTCCTTCTCACTTCCTATCTTATCAAAGGTAGCCCCTTTCTCAGTATGACAGAAAGCCCAGAAGCCATAAAAGGAATGATCAAAGCAGTTGACTTCATATAAACATCAAAAAAAAAAAATCTGCAAAGTAAAAATCACCGTGAACAAAGTCAAGACAAATGACAATTTTTTAGAAAAACAAATAATACATAATTTTTAAATAACAAACTGAGAAAGCTGCAACTCATAACACAGAGGGAACATGTCCATAATATGTAAAGAGCTCTTAGAAAGAATCAATAAGAAAAATACTACAACAGTTAGCAAAGGATATGAACCTTAAGCTCACAGAGAAAGACAAATGGTTCTTTGACCCAAGAATAGATACACAGTCTCATAAGGGAAAAGAACATGAAAACTATACTGTGATACCATTTTTAACCCATCAGATTGGCAAAGATCAAAAGGCTTGATAACACCCACATTGGCGAGGCTGTGGGGAAACTGGCATTCTCTTACCTTGATGATGAGGAAGGAAGCTGGCACGACCGCAGTGCAGGACGAGTCTCAGTAACTACTTAAATGACAAATGCCCACACCTCCTGGCCCCACTATGGCACTTCCAAGAATTTCTCCTTCAGATACAATCACTCATGTGCAAAATGACGTAAATGCACTTATCCCTTGTGTACTGCAGCACCTAATGGTGGCAAAACGTGGGAAACAACATTCTGTGTTTCCGATACTGCGTGACCACCCAGAACAGGTTAAATAAATGACCCTCGAACATAGAGGAATACTGCACAGCTTTCCAAAAGGAACCCCAGCAAGCTGTGTTCATTGACATGAGGTGATTACCAACATATATTTTGAGTTAAAAAAAAAAGGCCCAAAGGCTATGTTACTACTATTTATGGAAAAAAAAAAAAAAAACAGGAATAAATGAGTATGTAGAGATTTGTTTGAAAACACGCAGAATTGGGGCTCCTGGGTGGCTCAGTCGTTAAGCGTCTGCCTTCGGCTCAGGTCATGATCCCAGAGTCCTGGGATCGAGCCCCGCATCGGGCTCCCTGCTCAGCAGGAAGCCTGCTTCTCCCTCTCCCGCTCCCCCTGTTTGTGTTCCCTCTCTCTCTGTGTCTCTCTCTGTCAAATAAATAAAATCTTTAAAAAAAAAAAAAAAAGAAAGAAAGAAAACACGCAGAACATCTCTGGAAGATTTCACAAGGAAACTGAATGGTGGTTGCTTCTAGAAAAGACTTTCCCAATGTCCCATCCTAAGGGGCAATCACTTTTAGACATTTTTTCCTGCCTGTCTCCCATGAAAGTTTAACAGCACAGATTTCTATGTGTTTCTGTGCCTTATACATGAAAACACATTTTCCCCACACACAACTCCAACTAATTTTTACCCCCTTGGGGGCAATATCACCTCCACTGAGGGTTGATGCTTATGAGAGGGTAACCTGGGCATCGAGACCAGAAGGGGACTTCCCACTGCCCACCCTTTTGAAGTTTTTGAATTTTGAATCATGTGATTCTGTTTTTTGTTAAATATGAATATTTCCTTTAAGTTCCTCTGGTATCCACCCAGGCAGCGCCAGCGATGATCATCTGATTTCTCTGATCCTTGTCGATAGACGATGTCACCCCCTGGGGCCATGAGTTCCAGGCCCCGCGTGTGTCACGCACCCAGGTTTCAATCGAGTCCAGGAAATGTCTGTTGATTGACTGAATGAATGAGCCAGGATTTCAGATGAGCTTACAGGAATCCTACGTAGGGGCCCCTCCCTCTCATTCTCTGGCATTGGAGTCAGACAGACATGAGTTCCAGTCATGCCTCCTCATATGCTAAATGACCATGGACAAGTGACCTGATGTTTTTGAGCCTCACTCAACACACCTGTAAAATGAGGGTGATATCAGTGCTCACTTCGGGGGGGGCTTTATAAGGATTAAGCATGATACAGGCGCTCTAGGGAGTGTGGAAGGACACCGCTGAAATTGCCATTGTCTTTGGGGCTGCAGGGGGTGGGGGGTTTCACATTTACTCTAGGAATTAATGTATCATTAGAATGTTCTACAGTGCGAATGCCTCCATAAAAATAATTTCTTAAAACCATTTCGAGTAGTGCATAAAATGAACTTAACATGCTCAGTACACAGTAGGGGCCAAATAGATGGCTGCCATTTCAACTAGAGTGTTCCAAACATAGACCACAAGTCCTCCCGCCAGCCAGCCAGCGGGCCACCGAGGACCTGGAGACCCTCCTCCACGGGTTTGAACAAAATGAGGATCCACCCACTCAGTCGTCAGGCATCTGCCTTCCGCTTGGGTTGTGATCCTGGGGTCCTGGGATCGAGCCCCACATTGAGCGGGCATCAGGCTCGCTGCTTGGCGGGAGGCCTGCTTCTCCCTCTCCCACTCCCCCTGCTTGTGTTCCTGCTCTCACTGTCTCTCTGTCAAATAAATAAATAAAATCTTAAAAAAAAAAAAAAAAAGAGGATCCACCCAGTCACTGCCAGGGCTTCATCCCAGGTCCAGACCCTCTGTTCTTTGTGGGACCCAGGGGAGGATGTATTTGGAGGAGGTGGGGTCAGCCCACCAAGCAAAGCACAGACGGGGTGGGATTAGGGTGAGGCAGGAGAGGGACACAGAGCCAAAGGGCACCATCAATCCTTGTCTGTGTTTTAAAATGTGATAGTTTTGTTCATCAGGGGACTTATTTTGCATGAATTTTGATTTTTTTTTTAATATTGCATTTAGGAAGGGTGCCTGGGTGGCTCAGATGGTTAAGCATCTGCCTTCGGCTCAGGTCATGATCCTAGGGTCCTGGGATCGAGTCCCGCATCGGGCTCCCTGCTCAGCGGGGAGCCTGCCTCTCTCTCTCTCTGTCTCTTATGAATAAATAAATAAAATCTTTAAAAAAAAAATATTGCATTGAGGGGCACCTGGGTGGCTCAGTCGGTTAAGCGTCCGCCTCTTGGTTTCAACTCAGGTCATGATCTCAGGGTCATGGGATTGAGCCCCGTGGCAGGCTCCACACTCAGCACAGAGTCTGCTTGAGATTCTCCCCTCTCTCCCTCTGCCCCTCCCCCAGCTTGGCCACTCATTTTGGGGTGATGGAATGTTCTGGAACTAGATAGTGGTGATGGTTGCACAGCCCTGGGAATGTACTAACTGCCACTGAACTGTACATTTTCAAAAGGTGAACCTTAGGGTACGGGAGATGCTCTCAATGTAAATCACTGCTTTGAACGGATGATTTACCTTATGAGCCCTAGGGATTTAGCACGCAGCGCTGTGAATACAGAGAGCAACATTGCATCATAATCATCACACTTGCTGAGGGACTAGAAAACCACCGAAAAGATATGATCATTATGGAACCAAAGGGAGGTGCTCATTAGGGCTACAACCACAATCATATTGCAATATATAAATGTATCAAATGTGGTATGCCTTAAATTTACACAACGTTATATGTCAAACATATGTCAATTAAAATAAGAAACATTATGTACTTTGATCCCTGAGATTTCGGGTGCCCCCTTAAATTTTGCTCAGAGGAATGCTTCACTTACCATGCCCTAATCCCAGCTTTATGGACAGAGACACCAGGGAGATGGTAAGGGGCTGAGACTGTTTGCTTGCATGAGACTGGCCCAGGAAGGAGAGACCGGAAGATCAGGCTCCTCAAGACCACGGCCACAGAACCTGCTTCCCACGGAAACCAGGAAATCACCCACACCACTGCCCCACCCACAGTGGGGCACCTGCAGCTGCTGGGCCCACCCTCACCCTGGAACAGAAGAATTAAATCCAGCCCTGGGGGAGGAAAAGTATAATTCCCGACAGACAGGGATTTCTGGGCTTGAGCAGAACCTTTTGTACACAGTCACACCTATCCCCTCACCCTCAGCTGTCACCTGGGGCGTCCTGAAACTTTGCACGGACAGATGGGACTGCCAGATGTAGGGAAGAAAAGGGAAGGAGCACTGGGCTGGGCAACAGGGTTCAAGATAAGTTGCTAATTGATTTCCCCAAAACCCAACTGATGCCTGGCTAACCAAGCCACTGGGCAGTGAGTGGAAAAGGTGCAGCTGGCCCAGCTGGTTGGCAGTTACCCCAAAGGGGGCTCATCTTACCTCCTGGGCCTTGCTCTCCATCCCCTTCTCCCCAGCCCCATGCCTTCCACATAGGCCAGGTTGCTACCCCCTCCTCTCCATGGGCACCCAGTATTCCCACCTTCCCCTTCCAGTCTGCCCCCTTACCTCAAACCTCAGGAATCTCTTCTGCCAGAAGCAAATCTAATCATGCCCCTCTCCTGCTCAATATTCTTTGCTGGTTCCCCATAGCCCTAGAGCTAAAGGATTTTCCCAGAACCCCACTGACAGTTGGACCAAAGCTCTGCTAACCCCTCAGGGCTCCTCACTGCACTCCCCAGTGCATTCTATTCCTGCATGCCTCAGCACTTTCCCACCCACCTCAGGGCCTTTGCACGACCTGTCCCCTCCACCCAGAACACTGTCTTTCCTCTTCTTTCTTTAGTTGATGCCTATCCCTGCTTCAGATCTCACCTCTGGGAAACACTGTGTCACCACCCAGGTGCGTCAGGCCCACCAGCATCAGGCTTCAGTCCGACCTAACATTTATCAGGCTTATACATTCTATCTGCATGTGTGACCCAACCTGTGTTGGCCTCTCCCAGCAGACTATGACTTTCAGGAAGTAACTGGAACTGGCATGCAGTAGGTTCTCAACCAACACTTAGCTGCTGGTGATTTCAGAACTTTCTGCCCAGCAGAAAGAAGAAAGACAATAAATGCAAACAGAAAGAAGAATTTCAGATCGTGAAAAATGCCCTGAAGAAAATGCAACAGGGCGATGTGACTGGTGATCACAGAGGATCTGAAAAGATGAGAGAAGAGCATTCCAGGCTGAGGGAACCACGAGGGTAAAGGCCTGGAGGCAGGACCAGCTTGGTGTGTTTGAGGAACCCAGTAGAGCGACTGAGGGGGAGAGAGGAGGAGGTGAGAGCAGGGAGGGGATGGGGCGTGTGATGAGGGCCTTAGGGCTGTGACAATATTGAACTGTACCCAAGCTTTGTGATCTTAGAAAACAGAGAAGGTTAGGGAATCCCCCCACCCTTTGTGTTCTGGGAAACTGCTTACTGCAAGGAACACCCTCCCGTATGACTTAGATTAGACTCCCAGATGCTCCCTGTGATGGTTAGTTTTATGTGCCAACTTGGCCTGGCCACAGGGTGCCCAGATACGGCCAAACATTATTCCGGGTGTGTCTGTGAGGGTGAAGGTGTTTTGGGATGAGATCAACATTTAAATCAGTAGACTGAGTAAAGCAGATTGCCCTCCCGAATGTGGGTGGGCCTCATCCAATCAGCTGAGGGTCTGAATAGAACAAAACAATGACTGTCCTCCGAATAAGAGAGAATTCTACCTGCAAGATAGCCCTCAGACTGGCTTACTGGCTTTGTTTTAGCCTTCGGACTTGAACTGAGACCTAGCTCCTCCTGGGTCTCAAGCCTGCTGATTCACCCTGCACTTCTCAAGTCTTGAGAGCCTCCATAATCACATAAACTAATTCCTTATAAGAAAGGTATATACCAGGCTTAGATATATCTCTAGATATATCTCTAGATAGACAGACATAGATATAGATGTTTATCTGTCTATAGATCTATCTAGATAGTTATCTGTAGCCTGGCATACGTATATCTATCTATATCTACTTATAGATATCTAATAGATAAAATATATATATACACACACACACATAGACATTAAAGACATATAATGTATAAAGATACCTGTAAATATCTGTAGATCTAGATATATCTCTATAGATCTCTAGATATGTGTAGTATATAAATATTATATAGATTACAAATATATGTAGAGATAGATATCTAACTATAGATTTTTGGAGAGATAGGACAATAGAACCACAGACAGACACATACATACATACAACATCCTATTGCATCCTATTGTTCCTGTCTCTCTGGAGAATCCCAATGCAAACTTCCTTGGTTACCTAAGACAAGGCCAGATGGAGACCCTCCAAATTCCTACTTTGCCTCAGAAGTGATCAGCCGAAGTGCTTGTCCCCTGTGATCCATCAGAACACAATGCTTTTTAACCAAATTTTGGTTCAGCTCCTTTCCTTTCCCCAGGGCCCTGAACTCAGGTGCTCCTCACCTGAGCCAGCAGATATCCTCTCCAGAGAAGAGGCCGGCCCCAGGGGGACACCCTTTGATCCGCTTTCCCATCACACTGTCTTTCCATCCCACCTCCCCAACCCTGGCTCTTGCCAGTCTTATTCACTCCTCTCTATAAAAGAAAACTGCCTTGTGCCTGAGTCTTGAGAGGCTTGCAGACCTCGTGGTCCGAGTGCTCACTCCCTTTCCTCTCCCCTGACCTTTTGAATAAAGTCTCTCCTGCCCAAACTCAGATTTGTGTTTCATTCACAGTTGCATAGAAGGCTTTGGATTTTCTTTCTAGGAGCCATAGGGAGCCATGGGCGGACTGAGAGCAGGGACATGACACATCAGGGCCACCTGAGGAGGTGTGAGCTGGTGGCCAAGTTGGGAAGTTGGCAGATTCAAGCTGCATTTTAGGAGATGCATGAGTTAGAGGCAGTTCTCTGGAGGTCCCAAAACCTCCAAGAGTGTCGTAGTTTGTGGCTATAATAGTCAAGGAAGGTGGCTCGGCATCTGGAGGAGTAGAGTAAGCTGGGGATGGAGGGTGCAGAGTGAGGGTTCCCAGGAAGGTCATTCATCAGGAAGGCTTAGAAACACAGAGCATCGGACTGGGGAAACTGAGGCACAGGGCCATGCAGCAACCCATCAGAGGCCAACTAGCACATCCACAGCAGAACCAGGATTCGAACCCAGGTTCCCTGCCTCCCAGCCCCAGCTGTTCCCACTGCTCTCTGTTTCCTGTGGAACTGGGATTCAAATGACCCCTGGGTTTGAACACGGGGACAGGAGTGAGGGCATTCTGGGTGGGGGAACAGAGAGGGTAAATGTGCAGAGGCTGGAGCAGGGAAAGTAAGATGCCGGAAGTGGATAATAATAGCAGCTAGCAGGCGCCTCCTACCTGCCAGACAGTGCTCTAACCACTATCAGGGGTTGCCTCCTTCACTCCTCCCTCTGCGGTAAGAACTCTCATCTCTATTCTATGGAAGGGGAAACTGAGGCCCAGAGAGGCAACGTGAGGCCTCAGAAGCAGTGCAGAGCCCTCTCCCCTCTTTCTGAGGACCCGGGCTGGGAGGGGGCAGTTTCTTCTAGTCTTTGCCCCCATCACCAGCCCCCACCCAGTCCCAAGACAGGAAGACAGTGGCCAGGACAGTCCTGCTAGAGGGCGGGGGAGGAGCCAGGCCAAACCACGGACAGGATTTCTCAGAATTTACAGTAGAGGGAGCGGAGGGGAGGCTGGGGGAGCCCCCAGGGCCCACAGCAGTGGGGAGAGAGGGGGCGATGGGGGGCCCACACCTGTGGCCACATGGGAGGGGGCCCCACTCTCCTCCCTCCTCCCCTACCTTTGAGCCTTCAGCCCACCCCACCTCCTGCCACATATGGGGAGATTTGAGGGGACCCCTGCACACCCAGGCTCTAGCCCAAGTGTGCATGCGTGAGCTACACTCAGGTCCCAAGCACACACGTGCACAGTCGGGCTGGAGTGTGTGAATGTGAGTCATCCCCACCCGGGCAGGCCCAGGCATTTCACCCCGGTCACCCAAGCACCCCACAAGGCTGGGGCGGCAGGGTTGCCGTCCCTCCACCCTCTGAGGGCCACATGTCCAGGCTGGGGTCTGTTGAAGGCACCTCCTCCTACATCCCCTCTGCATGCTGCATGGGTCCCTGGTCTCTCTCTGCCCTCCCAGTTCCCAGATGCCTGTATGTCTTCCGTCCTGCATCCTCTGGACATGGCAGGCTCACCGGCACTGTTTTAAATTGGGGTGATATTCACACAACATAAAATTCACCATCTTACAGTGACCAATTCAGTGGCACCTGGTGCATTCACAGGGCTGTGCAACCACCACCTAACATTTTCATCGCCCCAAAGGAAACACGGTACCCAGGCCACGGCCTCCACCAACTCTCCACTCCCAGCCCCTCACGGCCACCAACTGCCCTCTGTCTTCTGGATATTTCGTATGAAGGGAATCACACAACATGTGGCCTTTGGGGACTGGCTCCTCTCACTCATGTTTTCCAGAACTCAGTTCAGATATCCTCCGAGGCAGCTTCCCTGAGCAACCCCCAAGTCCCTGACTGCCACCACCTCCTGCTCTCAGCTCACAGCCCTCAGCGGCATCTGACATAACCTGTCCATCTCCTTCATACTCATTCACTCAGAGTTTGTCCATCTCCTTCTCAAAAGGGCAGGCACCGAAGGGCAAGGAATTGGTTTCATTCTCTGGGAAGTCATGAATGAATGAGCCATGTGACATTCTCCTTCTTCCTTGTCTCCCTCTGCTCCATAGCATGACCCCTGCTTCCTTGTCAAACCTTGATTCACAGTATTTATCATCCACCGATTGTGTGACAGGCCCCTTCCCAAATACCAGGGATCCTGCGGTGAACACACCGAGAGGCTCCCCGTCCCCATGCTGCCTTTGTCCTCCAGGCAGGGACAGGTTATCACACCTGGTGACATGGGATTTACCTGCAGTCTAAGCTGTCACTAGGAGAATCAACTGTCGTTTATTCATTCAACAAATATGCACTGAGCACCTACCATGTGCAGGGTCAGTGTAAATAACCAGAGGCATATTACTAGAGCAGGTGTTCAGGGAAAGCCTTTCCTGAGAAAGTAGCGCTTGAGCAAAGACCTGAAGATGGAAAGGAGAATCATTCAAAGACGCAGGGAAAAGCATTATAGCAGAGGAAACAGCAAGTGCCAAGGTCTGAGGCAGAAAAGGACTTTATGGAAAAGAAACATGCACGGCGTTAGGCAAGGTGCGTAACTGCTCCAAGCCTCAGTTTCCTCATCGGTTAATGAGGATAATAAAAATGAAGCCTTTTGCAGAGGGCAGGCGAGACAAAATTCAAGGTGGCCAGAAAATGAGCCCACTTGTCCTGGGTGACAGACTTCTGGTATCATGGTCATTGTGGGGCAGGTGTAAACCTCTACCTCCTTCTCACCTCCCAGCCTTGCACGGCTGTCCTCCCCACTGTCGCCAGCCAGAGCCACCTTATCTCTGGATTATGCCCATGTCTTCTGATTTACCTGAGCTCAGGTATTCCTGGTCACTTCCTCACTGACCTCCCCCATCTCAGCGGCCCTTCGCCTTTCTGGTGTCCCCCACACGCGCCTGACGGCCTGTCCTCCCATGTTTGTCCAAAGGGGTGATAGTGGAAGGCAGCATGCTTCCTCCTCATGGAGCAGCTTTACCGGCCCTCCCCTCAGGGTCAGAAACAGGGATGGGATGAGCACCCTGGTTCCAAGGGAAGGCGGCATGTGACTGCCCTTGGGGAGATAAACCACACCGACACTGTGGTCAATCACCCCCTTTCTCAGACAGTTAGCCAGCTCCCCTGCGCTTATGTGGTGGGTTTATTTATTTTCACTCAGCCTCACATGCCACAGGATGGAGTGGGGTGGGAGGAGGGACAGTTACAGCAGAAATACACTCAGAAACTCCCCGGCACCCCCATCTCACTTACAGAAAAAGCCACGGCCCACAGTCCCTGCATGAGCTGCCCCCTCACCTCCCATCCTCACCTCCTCCCTCTCTCCCCCTCGCTCACTCTTGCTTCACCCCAACAGGCCTCCTCCATGTTTCTCCAACTCACAAGGCAGAGTCCTGCCCCAGGGCCTTTGCATGGACTGTTCTCTCTTGCTTAGGCAGTGACATTTCTCCAATACATGCATGACTCCCTCAAGCCTCTGCTCAAATGTCACCTTCTGGGCAAAACGAGGGACCTCACCTCCCTTTTTCAATTACTATAACCCACCCACTGCCTCATCTCCTAAGCCCTCTGCCTCTTTTTTCTCCATGATAGTTACCACCAAGGATTCTACTTTTCTTGTTTATTTATCTGTCTCCCCAGCTAGACTGCTAGCACCACAGACGCAGGAACCACATTGTTTTGTTCACTGCTCTTTCCTGTGCCTTAAACATCATATATGATCAAGAAATATTTGCTAAGTGAGTAAATTAATTTTTTTTAAGTTGGCTCCACACCCAGCATGGAGCCCAATGTGGGGCTTGAACTCACAACCCTGAGATCAAGACCTGAGCTGAGATCAACAGTTGGACACTTAACCAACTGAGCTACCCAGGTGCCCTGAGTAAATGAATTTTTAGAATGAATGAATGAATGAACAGTTGTCATGGTTGAGCCATAAGTTTGGCCCCGAAGCCCCTGGTGACCAAAACAAAAACTGAAATAGGATTAATTACAGTCTCCATGTGGATAAACAATCGAGTTCCCAGAGGAAGGCCCTGTGCCAAGCCACACAGGTATTTCCTCTCACTTAATCTCCATAAGAAGCCTCTGTGGGGTGAGTATATTTGGAATCCCCATTTACAGATAAACAAGGGAGGCCTGATGATATGCATGAGGCCACCCAGCCAGGACGGGATGCTGCCCAGCTCCCAAACCCATCTGCTCACCACTGCACCAACTTCTCCCAAACTGGTCTATTGTAAGAATCACCCAGGTGCTAATAAAAAGTGCATATTCCAAAGCCTCTCTCCTGGAAAGTCTGATTCAGGGGATTTATAACTAAACAAGGACCTCTAGGTGATTCTTCTGATCAAGGAAGTTTGAATAATGGCATTTCATGCAACAGAAAGAGGCTGGTTAAAAGCAAAACTTGAAAACATTTATAGGAACTTTTAAGAGACTATGTCTATGACCTTGAGACATGGAAGGGCTCTTCAACAAGACAAAACAATGTATGAACCATTAAAAAAAATTGATAAATTTGGATACATCCCATTTTCCAACTTTTGTTGAAATAAAATACACAAGGAATAAAATGAAAACACAAGTCAGGTGAAAAGTCTGTGATGTTCATATGTGATCTGGAATATATGAAGAGCTCTGAGAAATCAGTAAGAAAAAGGTAAATATCCGGACAGAACAGGCAATTCACAGAAGAGGAAATCCAAGTGGCCAATAGATTTTGGCAAAGATGTTCAACAGAGGAATGTAGGTTAAACCACTTTACACCCTCCAAATAGGCAAAAATCAAATTGCCCATCAAAACCAAGTATTGGCAGAACACAAACTTCCTTTACATGCAAGGAATTGTAAATTGGCAATGCCACTCTGCAGAACATTTTGGCAATATCAAGGTTGAAGACAAGCACCCCCAGCATCCACAGTTCTACTCCTAGGGATACACCATCAGCAAACTGTGGCCAACGGGACACATCTGGCCACACCTGTTTTGGGAAATAAAGTTTTATTAGAACACAGCTACACCCACTCGTTTACACATTGTCTATGGCTGTTTTCATGCTACAAAGACAGGGCAGAGTAGACACAACAGTGTCTGTCTGACCCACAAAGCCAGAAGTATTTATTCTCTGGTCTCATACAAGAAAATCTGTCAACCTCTGCTCTGGATTGATTCTTCTCAAACTTTAATGTGCATGTGGGTCTCCTGGGGATTGCATTAAAATGCAGGTTTGATTCAGCTGTTCTGGGAGGAGCCTGAGAGTCTGCATTTCCAGAGGGCTCCCCGGTGTTGCTGGGCTGCTGGCCTGTGAACCATGAGTTGAGTAGGTAGAAAGGATCCAGGTAACATAGAGTTCAGCCATGATGTGTCTGTGAATCCTTGATAGACAAGGCAGAGAAATGTGTCCTCATCAGCATCTTCAACTCCTTTGATCTCTGCCCCCAGCAATAACCAACCAAGCGGGCAGAAACTTTCACTCAAGTGTATTGTACACACTCTACGTGGGTCAGACATGCCTGAAGCAGGAAGGCAATTTCACACATTCATAACCAAAAAGATCTCACTAGGTGTGAGATCTAGGGTGTTCTAAATGTTTATGCACGTTTCCCCTTGCAAACTCTTCAGTCTGGAGCATCATTTCTCTCATCCAGTTTCTGTGTGACACACATGCGAGCTGAAAAATATATCTGTTGAAAAAATATGTATTTGATGAAGAAATGTTTCATATTCAGTTCCAAGAGTCATCATATATAAATAGCACTGACAAAAAAAAAAAAAGAGCCAGACCAAAACAAAGGAAAGAATTTTAAAGAATGAGAGGATATTTCCCCTGAAGAGAGTACTACTCTGGGGCTGGGAACATGAGAGCTTTCTAAAAAGGCAAAAAGGGAGGGGAGTTAACATTTGTTGAACACTTGCTATGTATAAAGTGCCATGCACACCATAAATGAGATTTAGTCTTCTCAAACTATCTGAGGGGTGTATGGTGGTCTCTCCTTTGGAGAGGAGGAAACAGAGGCTTCTACCATGCCAGCTACCTTCGAGCGAGGGAGGGAAGCGGGAGGGGGTTCTGAGCGGCCCCCTGTGGCTAGAACAAGATCAGAGTGGAAGTGTGCAGGAAGCAGGTTTTGACTCTAGAGAAGGAGTGGTGATGAGTTTTAGAGGAAGTGAGTTCTCCATCCCTAGAGGTATTCAAGTAGACTGGATGAGCACCCATCAAGAGACTCTGAGGGTCCCTTCTAATGTGGAAAGTCTATGATTTGCTTTAGGCAGATTCATCTCTGGGCTTTTCCAACTGGGGCTGGAAGTTTAAAGGGGGCCTGAGTGACCCAAGTGTGACCAGCCCCTGCTCTTGTGTCTACAGGACATGAGCGAGCTGGTCCCAGACACCTCAGACCCCAACCAGGTGGCACTGTCAATAGCAAGCACCAAGTCACCCACATCTCCCCACAGTGGGGTGCTACACAGCCACCCCAACCTCTTTCTTCCCTCTCCCTTAAGCATTTTTCAATATCCCTCTGGTCAGAGCCAGAACATCATTAAAGGCCTTTGTGCAGGATTAGCCACAGCTGTGTGGCACCTTTGTGTTGGAGGTCAGCTCCTCTGCACCCCCAGTCTCCGCCCTCCTAGCTAGGGGCACTGGCTGGGGAGAAACAGGCCAGAGCCTCTCCCTCCAGGACGCCCTCCTTCCTGCCTCCCCAGGACACTCTTGGGAGACAGGAGTCTCTGAGCCAAAACCAAAAGCATTGGATATCTCCCACCTGTGATGGCCAAGCCTCCCCTGGCTACAGCTGTGACCAGCAGGATGGGAGGCCCAGCCGGGCCCTTGCTCTCTGCTCCTACTGGAAGGCCAAACACTCAGAGCATGGTGGGGGGCGGGGGGGGGGGGAGATGACCTTGCCCAGTCCCAGCCTGGAACCAGAACCAAGGAGTGAGCAGGTAGAGAGGGGCCGGGCAGTGATGTGTGGGTTCCCCATGCTGCCCAGTAGGAGCAGTGCTCCTGGCTGGCACACATTTGTGACTGCAATAAACCCAGAGTGACCAAGAACGGCCCAGCTTCAGGGGCTGCTGGGGGGTGTGCCTGAGGCCAAATAACCCAGCTGGCGGGGGCAGCCAGGGCTGAGAGAGTGCATCAGCCCAGAGGAGTGCTCCCCCTTACCCAGTTCTCCCCACAATCAAAATTGGGGGCTTTTCATCCAGAATCTAATAAAAATTTTGATTTTTTTTTTTTTCTAAAAAGTGGTGCCTGAGTGAGAAACTGGGGAGGGAGGGTCTTTGATGAGCTCTGGGGCTCCAGGGTCCCTGGGGGAGCTTCTCTGCAGCGGTCCCTTCTCCTGTCCGCCCGGGAGTGTGTGTGCTGGGCCTGAGACGGCCTCGGGGGCTGTGGGCAGCCAGAGAGAGAGAAGAAATGGACTCCCACCCCCACCCCACTCCCAATATTGCTGACCTGTTCCTGTGGTTCAAGACCCTGACCCAAGACACAGAGGAAGCCATCTGAACTGGGTGAGACTGACTCCCAAATGAGGGGGTAAGCGAGCCCCTTAGGAGAGCCCAAGACACAAGGATTCAGACACCCTGAGACATTGCCTCCTCCTTCAGCAGGACCCTCAGTATATCTATCCCCAAACCCCCACCACTACCTCCAGAATAGTAACTGCAAAGCCAGGAGAGTTTCTTCACACTTGTCACTAAGCTGAGCACAGAAGGAGGTCCAAAGATCATGAGTGGGTGGGCAAGGGAGCAGGTAAATTGTGAAAGTAAATGGGTGAGAGAATGAATGAATGGATGGATGGATGGATGGATGGATGGATGGATGGATGGATGGATGGATGGATGACCAAACGAACAGATGAGCACACGAATGAATGATTAAATGAATAAATGAAGGAAAGAAGGATAGATGGATGAAAGTCAGGGAGGGAGGAAGGAGGGAGAGAAGATGGAAGAAAGGAAGGAAAGGAGGGAGGGAGGAAAAAGGGACTACCCAAAACACATATTTTAGGCAGGATGGGAACCAGGGTATGATCCAAGATGAAACCCCATCCCCTCCTCCCAGAGGCCTGAACACTGAGAAGTGGACCCCTCCAAGGCCTTTGCCCAGCCTGGGAGCTGAGTCAGGGGCAAGCCACTCATCTTCCCCAGACACACCCATGCTCAGTCCCAACACCGCCTTGCGGGCCTGGCCCTGCCCAGGGGAAACCCTCAGAGGGGGCCCCAGCCATTCCCCAACCCTGGAGGTCCTCTGCCCAAGGCTTGGGACTTGATTCGCAGTTTGTGGGGCAGGGAGGGCTGAGTAAGACCCTCAAGATTGTTCCCTGGGACAGGATAGGCCATCCCAGGAGGCAGCTCCATTGGATCAGCAGTGGGTGTCAGCAACACATCTGAGGGCCCAGAGGCCTGGTAACCAGAGGCCATGGGTGACCACAGCCCCCAGAAGGGCCTGAGCTCCGGTCTGGTCCCCCCATGCCCATCCAGGAGGTGACAGCTGAAGAAGGCAGCTGGGAGGGCAGCCTGCAAGTCCATGTCCATTCTCTTGGGGGTGGGGGGAACAGGGTCCTGGGGGCACCTGGGGGAAGCGGCCAGACCAGTCCACTTGTGAGCCACCAGGCAGCCCCGGCATCCTGGAACCCCAGTGTCCAGAGCGCATGGCCTCAAAAGGCAGCCATGGGAGCCAGGGAGGGAGGGGAGTGGCTGGGCCCTAGGGTGGGGGTCTCCAGCCCAGGGGGGCTCCCACAGCAGCGCCTGCAGGGGCAGGGTCCGGGAGCCAGCGACGGAGGGCAGAAGGCCAAAGCGATGCCTGAGTGCCCACAGCTCAGCCCTGAGCAGAGCGTTCTCCTCCAGCAGCGTGGCCAGCCTGCCTTCGAGGGCCACGTCGTTGAGACGCCGCTTCTCCCGGGATCTCTTGGCCGCTTCGTTGTTCTTCCTCCGCTTCTCCCAGTAAACCTTGTCCTTCTTCTCTTCGGGCATGAACTCCCGCTGCCGCCGCACAACTGAGCCCCTGCCCCTCAGGGTCTTGCTGCGACCCTGACATACAACTGGGAGGCCCGAGAGACCCACGTCCATGGCTGCCTGGGGGTCCTAGGGAACAGGAGAGAAGTCTTAGACAGGAGGCAGGAGGCTGACCTGGATGACTGTCTCTCTAATTTATCCTGAGACCCCACCGTCACTGATGGGGGAGGGCACAGGTGGAGTGGGAGCCCCACTGGAAACCAGGATGGAGGCAGAGGGGGGATGTAGTGGAAAGGGAAGCTGGTGGGATGGTTTGGTGCCTGGCGGAGTAGTTGGGGAGGCTGCCAGAGAGGCCACATGGCTGGAAAAGGCTTAAGAACAGATTACAATCTTTATGGAGAGCTAGTAGGGCACCCTATTCTCTGGGAGGATGCAGACTCCTTCCCCCAGGGTTCTTACCACTGAGAAGATCAGCTGACAAGCCAAGGGTTCAGTTCAGTCTGAGTTCCAGGGTAAGATCCTTGGAGATTCAGAGGGAGTTAGAAAGAAGGCTAAACCTAGAAAGAAAGAAAATGTGTCCATGGAGTTAAACTGAGCCAAGTTGGGGTCAGAAAATAAGCCACTATTCATCTGAACTGTGCCAAGGTTGTGTCCCAAGATCTCCTCAACATGTGGCCAGAATTTTGCATCTGCCCATCTGCCCATCCATCCACCTACCCATACATTCATAAGGTGATCTATTCACCTGTCCACTCACTCAACTGTCCATTTATTCATCCCTCTAACCACCTATTCAACCAACTCACCATCTATCCACTCAACTACCCATCCACCATCATATTTGTCCATCCATCCACTCATTCAAACATCCATCTATCCCCCAACCAATTACAGAGTCATCTATACATCTACTGCCCACATGCTCATCCATCTAACTGTCCAGTCACTGATAGATTCATTTTTAAAAATAATATTGTGAAAACCTCAATGAGATATCACCTCACACCAGTCAGAATGGCTAAAATTAACAAGTCAGGAAACGACAGATGTTGGCGGGGATGCGGAGAAAGGGGAACCCTCCTGCACTGTTGGTGGGAATGCAAACTGGTGCAGCCACTCTGGAAAACTGTATGGAGGTTCCTCAAAAAGTTGAAAATAGAGCTACCATATGATCCAGCAATTGCACTACTGGGTATTTACCCCAAAGATACAAAAGTAGGGATCCGAAGGGGTACGTGCACCCCAATGTTTATAGCAGCAATGTCCACAATAGCCAAACTGTGGAAAGAGCCAGGTGTCCATCGACAGATGAATGGATAAAGAAGATGTGGTATATATATACAATGGAATATTATGCAGCCATCAAAAGGAATGAGATCTTGCCATTTGCAACGACGTGGATGGAACTGGAGGGTATTATGTTGAGTGAAATAAGTCAAACAGAGAAAGACATGTATCATATGATCTCACTGATATGAGGAATTCTTAATCGCAGGAAACAAACTGAGTGTTGTTGGAGTGGGGGGTGGGGTGGGAGGGATGGGGGGACTGGGTGATAGACACTGGGGAGTGTATGTGCTCTGGTAAGCGCTGTGAATTGTGCAAGACTGTTGAATCTCAGATCTGTACCTCTGAAACAAATAATGCAATATATGTTAAGAAAAAAAAAAGAAGAAGAAGAAGAAGAAGGTAGCGGGAGGGGAAGAATGAAGCGGGGGAAATCGGAGGGGTAGACGAACCATGAGAGACGATGGACTCTGAAAAACAAACAGGGTTCTAGAGGGGAGGGGGGTGGGAGGATGGGTTAGCCTGGTGGTGGGTATTTAGGAGGGCACATTCTGCATGGAGCACTGGGTGTTGTGCACAAACAATGAATCATGGAACACTTCATCTAAAACTAATGTTGTAATGTAAGGGGATTAACATAAGAATAAAAAAATTAAAAAATAATAATAATAATAATAATATTGTGCCTACAGGTAACAAATGAAGAAATAGACAAATTGGGCTCCATAAAAAATCTTAAATTTTGTGCATCAAAAGATACTGCCCTTAAAGTAAAAAGATAACCCACAGAATGGGAGAAAATATTTGCAAATCATATGTCTGGTAAGGGATTAATATCCCAGAACATACAGAGAACTCCTACAACTCAGCAACAAAAAAAAAACAAACAACCCAGTTCCAAAATGGTCACAGAGCTGGAATAGGTCCATAAGCAGACAGGATGGTCAACATCACTGATCATTATGGAAATGCAAATCAAAACTACAATGAGATACCACCTCACATCCATTCAGATGGCTACCATCAGAATAAGACAGAAAATAGCAGGTGTTGGCCGGGAAGTGAAGAAATCAGAACCCTCACACACTGTGGGTGGGAATGTAAAATGGCGCAGCCATTGTGGAAAACAGTATGATGGTTCCCCAAAAAAATTAAAAATAGAATTTCCTATAATCCAGGAATTCCTCTTCTGGGTACATACCCAAGAGAATTGAAAGCAGGGTCTCAAAGAAATATTTGTCCACCTATCTTCATAGCAGCATTATCCATGATAGCCAAGAGGTGGAAGCAACCCAAGTGTCTATTGACAAATGAATAAATAAGCAAAATAGGGTCCATACATACAATGGAATATTATTTAGCCTTAAAAAGGAAGGCCATTCTGACACCTGCTATAACATGGATGGACCTTGAGGACATTGGTTCAGTGAAATAAGCCAGACAGAAAAAGACAAGTGCTGTAGGATGACTTCTTGGGGTAGTCCAAGTCGTAAAGACAGAAAGTAGAATGGTGGGTGCCAGGGGTTGAGGGGAGAGGAAAATGGAGAGTTATGATTTAATGATTTAATGAGTATAGAATTTCCAGCTTACAAGTATATGGTAGTGATGGCTGCACAAAAATGAGAATGTATTTAAAATCCCTAACTGTATACTTAAAAATGGTTAAGACAGTAAATGTTATTATGTATCTTTTACCATAATAAAAAAATTTTTAATAATTATACTAATGTAACTTTACTGAGAGCCAGGCACCTTGCCGTCCATATATTCGCTCAATGGTCTCACTCCCTCCACCCTCAACTTGTCCATTCCTTCAACTATCCAATAAGTATCCCCACCCCGTGTCATCCAGCCTTTCACAAATACACTCATTCATCTGTATATTCATCCATGGGTCCATCCATCTACCCAACCACCAAAAATCAACCCATGAGAATTTGCCATGTACCTAGTTTTGAAGAACCAGAACGTGAAGAACAGGGGTGGGAAAAAGAACCAAAATCATAAGATTCCAAGCTCCTAGGGTTGGGAGCTGGAAAAGATGCCCAGGGTCCCAGGGATACTCCAAGAATGGGGAACACCTCCTTAGCCTCAGCACAGTTTCTCGTATTGGTTTTCCTGAAAATTCTAACGCAAGATCTGGGCTCTCTCAACGTCCTGAGTTCCCTGAACCTAGGATGTCCTCACCTTCTGTGACCCTGCTACAAAACAGGTGGAGAAAAAAAGAGAAACCCCAGAGCAAGTCATGGGGATTCTGCCTGAGAGTCACAATAGGCTCCAAGAAAGAGTAGACATCAGGAGCTGGCATCCTTGTTCAGAAAACCTATGGCTAACCTTCACGAGGGCAGGTATATATCTTTGTCTACCACTGTATCTCTGGAGCCAAGCATTGTGCTTGCAGACGCTAGGTGGTAAATAAACATTGCTGAGTGAATGAATGGACGAACAAACAAATGAATGAAAACAGAACTTTGTTCGCAGAAAATATTCTCAAAAACTAATGATGTATTGTATGGTGACTAACATAACATAATAAAATTAAAAAAAAAAAAAAAGAAAAGAAAATATTCGGCCCTCCCAAAATAAGACGAAATCAGAGAGGGAGGCAAACCATAAGAGACTCTGAACTACAGGAAACAAACTGAGGGTTGTTGGAGGGGAAGTGGGTGGGGAGATGGGGTAACTGGGTGATGGACATTAAGGAGGGCACTTGACATAATGAGCACGGGGTGTTATATGCAACTGAGGAATCACTAAACTCTACCTCTGAAATGAAAAAAAGAAAGAAGGAAAGGAAAGGAAAGGAAAGGAAAGGAAAGAAACAAAGGAGGGAGGGAGGGAGGGAGGGAGGGAGGGAGGAAGGAAGGAAGGAAGGAAGGAAGGAAGGAAGGAAGGAAGGAAGGAAGGAAGGAAGGAAATTTTTGGCCTCCTTTTAACTGCCGATCAAAAACCATTAAGCCTACTTGCATTTCCCTTTTTGCTTTGGCCACCAAGAAAGTTAGCACTCAGTTTCAAGATAAACTGTAATAGCTGATTGGAAAAGCCGTTTTTCTTCTCCAATGTTATTATTTTAATTTAGTCTTTTGCTCTGTGCTAACAGCACTTGGCATTAGGGTCTGTGACTGCATTAGATCATTCAGATCACGTATAAAAGAGGATCGAGGCATAAACCATCAAAAAACAACGTTCCTCAGAACTCTGACCATGATTCTAAGTCCACATTTCCCAAAGTATGTTGTCAGGAACCCCAGTGCCAAGGGTTCTCTGCTAAAAGAAAAAATATATATAATGCATTTGAGAAATACTGTGTATCTTATTCCCTATGTAAGAATCATTAAAGGTTCTGAGAAGCCCTACCAAACACACACACACACATATTTAACCTTTGATTTAAAGGTTCTCATATTTTTTGCCCACAAAATATTTACTTTACAAAATACCTTGGGATGCATATTTATTCATTCATTCATACAACACAGTGCCAGGTCCTACAGTGGTTACTGGGGCAATAGAGGAAAATCAAACAGCCTCCTGCCTTCACAAAGCCCACAGTCTCATGGCAAAGGTGAGTGAGATGGTCTGTTGTCTGCCCAAGTCACACAGTAAGTTAGTGGCAGAACAAGGATTTGAACCCAGTCGGTCTAATGTGTGGGTCCGTTCTGCTTACAGCTCTAAGGGGCTGCTATGTCTGGCAATCATGGCTGGGCTTGGAGAAAAAAGCCTTGTGGGGCTCTGCGGTCCCCTGAGTGGCCAAGAAGTCCTAGTCATCAGAGGGACCCCTGTGCCAATGCTTCGGACCCCCTCTGAGAATTCCTGATTCCTGGAGGGACTCCAGCACCAAGACCCAAGACCCCCTCTGAAGCCCAACAGGCATCTGGGGCCACCTGCCCACCTGCTGGTGCTTGTTGCAGCGGGAGGCCGCCCCACACTGGCCCACATCATATGGGCTAGAGAAGCATCTGCAGTCTGTGGACCCTGATCCACAGGAGCCAGGTGGGGAGCCCTGGGTTTGCACCTGCCTGCTGCTCACACCTGGGCTTTGCTCCTGGCAGCCAGACCAACTAACACACCTTTGTTCAGGAGGCCAAGTTCACTGACCCCTTCCAGACGCCTGAGGCCATCACACCTTCTAGCAGGAGTGTATCATCCTGCTTACAGAGAATAAAACTGAGGCTCAGGAGCTTACATGGCTGGCCTGGGGATCCCCAGGATACTCAGCAATTTCACAAATAACCCATCCTTTCCTCCCAACACGGTGAGGGCCACCACCAATCTAGACCCAGAGCCACTACTAACACCCCGGCATCCTCCTCTCCTGGCCCCACTCACCCCACCTCCCACCAATGCCCCATCCACATGTGCACGTGCCCCCTCTGTGCTCCCCACAGCCCTGGCTGCAGCTCAGGCATCTCCTAGCCCACCTGGCCCCCACCCACCTCCACCACGGTCCCTCCAAACCCACCAGCAGCCCAGAGGAATCTTTTCAAAACCCTACTTATCCTCAGCTTGGAAACCTCTGGGGTGTGCTTATGAAAGTGCGAGTATCTTAGACTCCTGGAAACAGTGCTCACGTGCACCTCAGTTCACCCCCTCTCCACCCCCGGGGTCAGGGGGTAAACGGAGGAAGACACTGCATGAATGTCTTTTGGAGTGAACCAATGAATGTATGAGTGAGTATTTGAATAAATTAATGAGGGGCGCCTGGGTGGCTCAGTTGGTTAAGTGACTGCCTTCGGCTTAGGTCATGATCCCGGAGTCCTGGGATCGAGTCCCACATCGGGCTCCCGGCTCAGCGGGGAGCCTGCTTCTCCCTCTGACCCTATCCCCTCTCATGCTGTTTCTCTCTCTCTCTTTCTCAAACAAATAAATAAATAAAATCTTTTAAAAAATTAATTAATTAATGAGTAAAATGCAAGTGAATGAATGAGTAAGCAGAGGAAGTAATGCTCGAGGGTCAGGGACCCTGAGAGTACGGTACAGTAAGCCTGAATGAATACTCTCTCCTCACTAAAGGGCTGGGCCTGAGCCTTCCACTGAGCCCCAACCAAGACAAGCCCCTAGACAGGCTCTCAGAGTCCCTTGTCCCACCAGGCACAGCATCCTCCTGCCACCCACCTGGCCCCATTCAGGGGGCCTCAGATGGTGTCCTGACCACCATTCCAACTTCAAGGATGCTGGCAAGAGACCAAGAGTTGATGTGCACCAGTGTGGGAGCATCTGCAGTCTGTGGACCCTGATCCACAGGAGCCAGGTGGGGAGCATCCGAAGGCACCATCCTGGCTCAGGGAGAGAGGTCAGAAGAGAAGGGCAGGCTTAGAGACAACTGGACCAGGGGCCAGATGAGCTAGAAAGGAAGGGGATGAAGCACAGGGGTCCTCTAAAACCAAGTCAAAACCAGCAGATGGCCAAAGAAGACAGTGAGGACTGGCGGTCAGGTAGAGGGACAGGGGGCTCTTGTACCGAGCCAGTGAAGTAGATGAGGGCTAGTCTCACTGTGAAGCTCCCTTCCTGAGTCCCCCCTCCCTGTGGCTTGGCCTGAGCCCCCCCTAACCACCACCCCCACCTCCACAGGAACCCAAAGGGAGATGGGGCAGTAGATAACTTAGCTGCCTGAATTTATTTAGAGAAGACACAGTGAGGGCTGGGCTGAGCCTTCCTGTGGTCGCCGAGGAAGCATTCAGTGGAAAGTAGTGAGTCAGGGGCACTCCTGTGCAAAAGCCCGCAGCATCAGCAAATAAGGAAACAGGAAAAGGGTCTCCCCCAGAGACGTCCCCGGCCAGTACCACCCCAGCCCCATCAGCCTCCACAGCCTCCCTGACCCGTGGTCACCAAAGCTCTGCTTGGTTTTCTGGAGTGACGGGGAGCTCATTCACTGCAAGTCAAGCCACTGCCAGGCCGCGTGAGCTCTCACGATCAAGGTTTTCCAGGAATGGAGCTAATACCAACCTTCACCAGACCTTTTCCTATTAGAATTCATCCTCTCTGCTCATGAAAAACTCCTCCTCCCTTTGGCCCCTAAATGCTCTGGGAATTTGATGGGTTGACGCTCACATCCCCCCAGCCCCTACTCTGGTCTGCTTTCCTCAAAGGAAAGCAGCTATGCTTGTTGAGTACCTACTATGTGCCAGGCACAAACAGTGTCTCACTTTGCACTGACCACCACTCAGAGAACAAAGTTCGGTCGTCACCCTCATTTGACAGATGAAAAAACGGAGGCTCTGAGAAGTCAAGTGACTGACCTGCCTGAGTCAGCATGGCCAAGAATGCAGGTGCGATGAGCTCCGGAGCTCATGCCTTTCTAACACACCAGGTTAAACCTTCCTGGCTTTCCCTACTCCTTCCACTGAAGACACAGGTTTGAGTTCATTTAGCACCTCTGACGGGTGGAGATCGGTGTCCACAGAGGGAAAAAGGATCCGGAAGCCACACAGCTAACAAGGGGACAGGGCTGAGATGAGCACCCACGCTGCTGGGATGATGCAATGGATGGACAGAGTTAAGACCTTAAGCCTGCTTGAACTGGGTTCAAATCCTCCTTCCTAAATAAGTGTGTTTGGGCAGGTCACATCACCTCTATGAGCTTCCAAGGCCTCCTCTAAAATGAGGATAACAGTAGTACCTACTTCATTGGCTATGTAAAGAATAAATGAGATCCTGGGTGTTAAAAGCCGGTACATAATAATAGTAAATGATCCACATGGCTCCTTTTTATTTGTTGTTGTTGGTGGTAGTGGTGGTGGTATTAGAAGCCTCTTCCACTAGGGCTTCTGCTGAGCTGCTCCCATCATTATTTATGTTGAAAATACCTGTGAGAAAATCTATAAAGAACTCATCAAACTCAACACCCAAAGAACAAAGAATCCAATCAAGAAATGGGCAGAAGACATGAACAGACATTTTTCCAAAGAAGACATCCAAATGGCCAACAGACACATGAAAA
>NW_023270855.1:53696285-53777693 GCF_011800145.1 Mirounga leonina | reverse complement strand
TACACTGCTGGTGGGAATGCAAGCTGGTGCAGCCCCTCTGGAAAACAACATGGAGGTTCCTCAAAAAGCTGAAAATAGAGCTACCATACAACCCAGCAATTGCACTACTGGGTATTTACCCCAAAGATACAAATGTAAGGATCCGAAGGGGTACGTGCACCCCAATGTTTATAGCAGCAATGTCCACAATAGCCAAACTGTGGAAAGAGCCAAGATGTCCATCGACAGATGAATGAATAAAGAAGATGTGGTATATATATACAATGGAATATTATGCAGCCATCAAAAGGAATGAGATCTTGCCATTTGCAACGACGTGGATGGAACTGGAGGGTATGGTGTTGAGCAAAATAAGTCAAACAGAGAAAGACATGTATCATATGATCTCACTGATATGAGGAATTCTTAATCACAGGAAACAAACTGAGGGTTGCTGGAGTGGGGGGTGGGGTGGGAGGGATGGGGTGACTGGGTGATAGACACTGGGGAGGGTATGTGCTCTGGTAAGCGCTGTGAATTGTGCAAGCTGTTGAATCTCAGATCTGTACCTCTGAAACAAATAATGCAATATATGTTAAGAAAAAAAAAAGAAGAAGAAGAAGAAGGTAGCGGGAGGGGAAGAATGAAGCGGGGGAAATCGGAGGGGTAGACGAACCATGAGAGACGATGGACTCTGAAAAACAAACAGGGTTCTAGAGGGGAGGGGGGTGGGAGGATGGGTTAGCCTGGTGGTGGGTATTGAGGAGGGCACATTCTGCATGGAGCACTGGGTGTTATGCACAAACAATGAATCATGGAACACTTCATCTAAAACTAATGATGTAATGTATGGGGATTAACATAAGAATAAAAAAAAAAAAAGAAAATACCTGTGAGAACCCTCAGAGACCACTCAACACACTGTATCAGTTTACAGATAACAAAACTGGACTTCCTTTCAACATGGCGGACCAAGTACACACTGAGACCTTCCCATTCCTCCCCAAACACTTAGAAATGACAGGAAAATACTAACTTGAATGAGGAACCAAAGAAGAAGTGCCCTATGACAAGGGTGTGCCCACCCATGTGCATACAGGGCTTCCCTCCCCTGATTGGTCAGGTGGGACAATGGATATGGAGAAATGGCCAGCGTTCTCCTCCAAAATTAGAATTAAATTAAACAGAATCTGAATGTTAAGGAAAGGAGTTAACTGAGTAAAACAGAGAAATAGCCAATACTGGCCACAAGATGCTGGACAGATGACTTAACATCTCTGAGCCTCAGATTCCTCAACTATAAAATGGGCTCGAGGCGGGGCGCCTGGGTGGCTCAGTCGTTAAGCGTCTGCCTTCGGCTCAGGTCATGATCCCAGGGTCCTGGGATCGAGCCCCACATCGGGCTCCCTGCTCCGCAGGAAGCCTGCTTCTCCCTCTCCCACTCCCCCTGCTTGTGTTTCCTCTCTCACTGTCTCTCTCTCTGTCAAATAAAGAAATAAAATCTTAAAAAAATAAAATAAAATAAAATAAAATGGGCTCGAGGGTCCATGTCACATGCAGATGTTTTGAGAATTAAAGAGAAAGTTGTACATACAAGACACCTGGCATATCCAGGGGGTCTCACGTGGAACACCTCCCTGGAGCTCACCAACACTTTTTTTTGAGCCCATAGAAACCCCAGATGAGGACAAAGCTACAGTCACTGGGCCACAAACAGAGGAGAGAAATTTAAAACTTTGAAAGGACAAAAAAAAAAGGTGAGAAAAAAAGATGAATCAAAGGAGAGAGGGTAGGCTGACTTACAAATCCCCCACCTACGTGGTCAGAGGGCAGCCTACAAGCTTTCCCTTTGCTCCGTGCTACGAGGGGAACCAAAAATGACCACAAAGTCTCCAGTGGGTGTAAGCCTTCTTAATACAAGCAAGAGATGACATTTGTGTGGCCAATGCACATCTGGAAAAATTGTTCACCCCACTTCGCTAACAAGAGAAATACTCATTTGTTTTCGTCTATGTAATGAAATACCAGTTTTTTCCTGGCTGAAATTGGCAAAGATTTCAAAAAAATAAAACCCAATGCTGGCAAGGATGCGGTGAGATGGGCACTTGTGTACCTAGAAGCGAAGGTGTAAACTGCTTCCTGGCAAAGCAATTAAGCAATATGAAATAAAGTTGGACTCACACCCTGTTTGAGGAATGAGGATATCACTTCTCTCCCACCTGGATCACTATTCAAGCCATCTCCCTATTCTGGTCTCAGGAGCCCCAGTATCCTTCCTCAAACACACATTCCAGCCACTTAGAACCTCTTTTATTTCCTAAAGAGGTGTTCTCTCACCTCCACATGCTGTCCCTTCTGTCTTACATATTCTTCCTCTTCTCTCACCTCTTCCCCAGCCAAATCTTACTCATCCTTCAGGACTGAGTATAGATGTTACCTCTTACAGCAAGCCCACAAAACTGACCACTCTCAGCTAGGCCAGGAGCTTCTTCTGGGCTTCCAGCATCCTGTGGGTTTCCACCATCACCACAGTGATCACTCTGGGTCTGTGCCCTCCCTGTCCACAGATCTCCAGAATAGGTACTTGATAAATAACAGGAGTGAAATATTTGAAAAAAGGGTGTGCTCTGTGTGGTCCCAGAAGGTTGAGCCAGGACCACAGATTAGGGCATAGAGATGCAAGTTGGAGTCAGAGTCTGAAATTTTCTAGGGGCACCTGGGTGGCTTAGTTGGTTGGGTGTCCAACCCAAGTCATGATCTTGGGGTCATGAGATTGAGCTCCACGTCAGTCTCCACACTGAGCATGGAGCCTGCTTAGGCTTTTCTCTCTCCTCTCTCTCTCTCTCTCACTCATCTTCTCCTGCCCCCCCTACTCACGAGCTCTCTTGCTCTCTCTCTCAGAATAATAATAATAATGAATTTTCTAGAAATTCCAGCTCACTAACCCAGCAGAAGCTGCCTCCAGAGGTAATGAGCTGCCCATCACAGGAGGTGTGCAAGCAGGTGGTTGGAAACCACTTCTCTTGCTCTGACTTCTCCACTTCTCCCTGCCCAGACTCAGGGGCCCAGGGATGAAGAAGATGCCCTCCTCCCCAAATTGTTCCACGTGGCTTTCCTCTGACTCAGAAGACTGCCCAGGGAGGTCTATGGACCCACAGAGGCTATTCCCATGGAGCTGATACAGCCCAGCCCATTCCTCAGAAAGGCCACAGAGTCCCAAGAGGCTACACTCTCACGGGGTTTGGGGAGACTGATGGAGCCTTGGGGCCCTCTCACTCTGAGAAAACCCCTGCCTCATAAAAGCCCCAGTGAAACTAACCTCTAAAACCGAGAACCCTCTGTGGGAACTCAGATTTCAAGGGGAAAATGCAAGGCACTCTGGGACTGTGGCAGGCCCCACCCCTCCCCATGGTCCCCTCCCGGGGCCCATGGAGAGGAAGCAGTTGGTACCTCTGTGCCCAACCCACAAGCCCAGCTAGAGTCCCAGATCCAGGACCAGACTGATAGGCAGGAAGCGGGTGGGGCAGCGACAGGGTGTCTGCTGTCCGTGCTGTGATAATGACATACTGCATGACCTTAGACAGGGGCCAGCTGCTCTCTGAACCTCAGTCTTTCCACTGTCAAATGGGTACAAGATTGGTGCCTGGGTTGGTAAGTAACCTAGGTACGTGCTTAGTCCCAAAACATAGTAGGTGTTTTGTTCTTGAACTCCCTGAGCTTCAGGGAGGTCCCGGGGGCTCATGAGGTCTGATCCAATGGCAGGACGGTGTCCCCCATGAGCATCAGCTCAATGGAAATCGACCTCCTGAAACTGACCAGGAACAAAATTCATCTCGGGGACTTTAAGTCCTCGGCTCCTGGCCACAAAGATCCCTCAGGCTCCACCTCCCCCTCTATGCAGCCCAAACCAAAACAATCCCCAAAATGAGAAGAGGCCCCCTAACCAGCCTGGGGTGGTGTCGCCAGGAAGGAGTGAGGACATCTGGCCCCAATCACCACCCAGACCCCAAGGGTAACAGTTCAGAGGTGCCCCCTGTCCAGTCAAGTCCAGGACCCAGACAGCCCCTGCTCCCAGTCAGGCCCTGGGTCTCTCTTCTGGGCATCTGAGTGCCCCCAAAGGTGTCTGGACACCATCCACCCACACATCTCGTCAATCCTGCTCCAAGCCTCACGGCTGTGACTCCTTGCAACTCATTCTGCTCTAGCCACATGGGGTCTCTCTCTGCGCTCCCAGCACTCCAGGCATGGTCCTGCCTCCCGGCCTTTGCACACGCTGTTCCCACCTCCTGGAATGCTGTTCCTCCAGATACTCACATACAGTCGCTCCCTCACCATCTCCAGGTCCCTCTCTGTGTCCCGGTGCCAAGAACAGCACCTGGCACACAGTAGGTGCTTAATAGCTATTTGTTGAGTGAATGAATGAATGTGAACAATGACAATTCTCACAACTTCCCTGAGAGGCAGGTTCGCCCCATTTTGCCACAGAGGCTCAGGGAGGTCACAGAGCTGACCACACAGCTGGTCACAGGTGGGCTTGGAACCTGGGCAGCTGGACCCCAGAGCCTACCCTCTGGAGACCCAAGATACAGCCAGGGGTGTAGCAGGTCCCAAAGGCACCTTGACACCAGGACGCAGCTCCTGGCTCTGGATTCAGTGCCCAGGGAGCCCCAGGGCCTCAGGCTCCTTTCTGTGAAATGGGCCCAGGGCACTGAGAAAGAGCTTCCGGCTCTGGGGAGCTCTGCCGTCCACCCCAAGAGTGACTGTCCCTCCTCCATCCCCCGGAACTGCACTCAAAGCAACATCCCACTTTGCCTGCCCCCACCCCATGCCTGGAATACACCATGGTTCCCAGAGATAGGCAGGGCCTGGACACCCACTGGCCCCATCCAAGCCCCTTCTGGGTGCCCAGCTCTGCCCATGCTAAGCACATTACAGACACTATCTGCCAGAGGGATCTTTCACCACACAGATTATGCCGCTTTCCAGCCCCAAACCCTCAGGAGATCAAGACCACGCTCTTTGCCCGACCCATGGAGCCCCTGCACAGTCCACAGGGGACTGGCCCCCTCTGTGCCCCAACCACTGGGATTCACCACAGGACCCTTGTACCTACAGTCCTGCTGTTTGGACCATCTTCCTCCCCTCCCCTGGGTTCCTCATTCTCATCCTCTGATTGTAACTTCTCCGAGAAGTCCTCCCGAACTTCCCAGGTGCCCCTACTCTGCGCCTACTGAACATCAGGTGTTTCACCTTCTTAGCATTTATTATCCAAGTAATTTTACATTCACTTGTGTAACTTACGAACATCTCTCACAGAAAGACCTGTGTTTCTCCTCCCCAGTATATCCCCGCTCCAGGGCCTGGCATGCAGTAGATGCTCGATAAATACTTGAATGAATGATTGTGCTGGATCCCATATCACAGGTGAGGAGACTGAGGCTAGCTCCCGACCCCTCCTCTGCACAGCCTGCCCCCCCACCTCCCCCAGGCAGCCTCCTACCTCACCTCCAGCTCTAGGGCAGTGGTTCGGACGTTTGTCAATGTTCGGGGACACATTTGGTTGTCATGACAAGGAGAGAGGGTTACTGGCATCTAGGGGGTAGATCCCAGGAATGCTGCTCAACACCCTCCAGTGTCCAGGACAAAGGGTTATCCAGCATGTAGTGGAGAAACCCTGCTTTAGGAGAAGTGCCCATATCCTAACCTGACTGATAAAGACCGGCTAAGCCGGGGCCATGCAGTCAGAATCAGTGGGAGCTGTGACAGGAGATCCCAGCATAAATTTCACCTGGACCCAGCTGCCCCTGTTTCAGTTGTTTAAAAAAAAAAAAAAGACACCATCAAAAGACACTAATCACAGAGCAAAAAAGCAACCGACAGAATGGAAGAAAATATCTGCAAATCATAGATCTGATAAGGGATTAATATCCAGAATACATAGAGAATACCTACAATTCCGCAATAACGACCAAAAAAAAAAAACCTCAATTAAAAATTGAGCAAAGAGGGGCACCTGGGTGGCTCAGTCGGTTAAGCGGCTGCCTTCAGCTCAGATCATGATCCCAGGGTCCTGGGATCCAGCCCCGCATCGGGCTCCCTGCTCAGCAGAGAGCCTGCTTCTCCCTTTCCCTCTGCTTGCCGCTCTGCCTACTTGTGCTCTCTATCTCTCTGTCAAATAAATAAATAATAAATATCTTAAAAAAAAAATTGAGCAAAGGGCTTGAACAGACATGTCTCCAAAGAAGATACCTGATTGGCCAATAAGCTCATGACAAGAGGTTCAATATCACTCAGCATTCTGGAGGACCAGTCCATGCTCCAGACATGGCCACTTGCAGTGTTTCCTTCTTTTTTTCCAGTTTTTTTTACTTTGGTAAAATACACATAACATAAAATTGCCATCCTAACCATTTTTAGTAATACGGCTCAGTGGTATTAAATACATCCATAATGTGCAACTGTCTCCAGCATCCGTCTCCAGAACAGTGCAGGTTTGGACTGTGTGGGTCCACTCACACGCGGGTTCCTTCATAAACACCCTCCAGGCCTGTCAATGCACTTTCTCTTCCTTATGATTTCCTTAACAACACTGTCTTCTCTCTGGCTGACCTCACTGTAAGAACACAGTGATCCATGTAACACACAACATAGGCATGCATCAACTGTTCTCGTCATCACGAAGGCTGCTGGTCAACAGCAGGCTGATGGTAGGTTTTGGAGAGCCAAACGGGGTATGTGGATTTTCGACTCGCGGGGGCTGACACCACAATTCCCATGTTCATGTGTCAACGGTACAATGAGATACAGTCTCACGCACATGGGGACGCTACTATCAAAAAAAGAAAAACAAAACAAAAACAAAACAAGACCAGAAAGTCACCAGTGCTGGCAAGCATGTGGTGAAACTAGAATCTAGAAACTAGAACGCACTGTTGGCCGGAATATAAAATGGCGCAGCCCTTCACTGTGGAAAACAGTATGGGGTTCCTCAAAAACTTAAAAATGTAACTACCATATGATCCAGCAGTTCCATTTGTGGGTTTACACCCAAGAGAACAGAAAGCAGGGATTCAAAGAGGTGTGGGCACACCCATGTTCACAGCAGCATGATTCACAGTAGCTAAAACGTGGAAGCAGCCCCCGTGTCCATCGACACATGAACGGATCAACACGACGTGGCCCGTCGACACAATGGAACATTCAGCCTAAAAAGGAAGGCCGTTCTGACACCTGCTACAACACGGATGGACCTTGAGGACATTTTGCTCAGTGAAATAAGCCAGTCACAAAAAGACAAATACTGTATAAATCCACTGATATGGGGTCCCCAAAGTAGTCGGAGACACGGACAGAAGGTAGATGGTGGGCGCCAGGGGCTGGGGGGTGGGGCAGGGGGAGAGGGGAGTTAGTATTTAATGGGGACAGAGATTCAGTTTGGAAAGATGAGAAAGTTCTGGAGACGGATGCTGGAGACAGTTGCACATTATGGATGTATTTGATACCACTGAGCTGTATTCCTAAAAATGGTTAGGATGGCAATTTTATATGTTGTGTATTTTACCAAAGTAAAAAAAATTGGAAAAAAAGAAGGAAACACTGTGCAAGTGGCCATGTCCAGAGCATGGACTGGCATGTCTGCAGAACCCCAGACACGTCCAGCCTTCCAGGGCTCCCGCCTCCCATAGGGTAAAAGCCCAAGTCCTCCCCGAGGCCCAGAAGGTCCTGCACAACCTGTCCCATTCCCTCCCTGCCCTCCCGCCTCCCCATCCCCGCCCCCCCTCATTCCACTTGGGCCACAAGGGCCTCCTTACTGTTCCTCCAACACGCCTGGCCCAGTCCTGCCCCAGGGCCTTTGCACAAGCATGCCCTCCCATTTCAATATCTGCATGGCCGATCCCCTCTCTCAATGCCCATGACCCTCTATGCAGGACAGAGTTCTTGACCCCACCCAAACCCTTCTATGTCAGATTTGAAGTTGGGGAGCAAGGCCTGACCTAGACAGTGGGTGGTCTCTGAGACACAAACATCCAGATGGTTTGCACCAAGTGAACCAGTGATTTCCACCCTCAGTGCCAATCACAGATGGGTGTGGGGTGTCTCACCTGCTCTTGCCATCTGAGCAGGGCCCAGAGGCCCCAGGCACCTGTTGCCACCAGATGGGGGGCACAAAGCAATTGTTCAGTAAACATGTGGGTAAAAGTACATTGTGGAGGGACAGAGAAGAGAGAGACAGAGAGGAAGAGAAAGAGATACAGAAAGAAACAGAAAAGGCAGGAAGGGCAGAGAGAGAAGGAGAGAGGGAGGCCAGCAAAGAGAGGGAGAGAGCAGATCACCGCTAACCCACGAATGACACACGACACACCCAACAAACAATAGCCAGAGGCCTGTAACCACTAACTGCAACAAATGCTCGTTCCCGTCCTCAGGCCCACTGGGACCTCGCAGCACTTACACTAGACCCCAACACCCCCCAGTCTTTACCACCAGTGCATCCCCACAATAGTCAGATCCCACAACAGACAGACCCTGAGGACGAACACGCACAGGTCTGCACAGCAGCTGGACCGACCTAACCACCACATCCCGGAGTACCGTGGGCCCCCCGCCAAGTGACAAAGCCGACCCTCCCCTACAGCCAGACCCCTAGACGACTACCCCACAGCAGACCCTCCCAGGTCCCCACGCACCCTCTTCTGAGACCTCGGCCTTCCACCCAGCGCCCCCCCCCCAAACACACACACAACAATGGGTGGAGTCACCCATAACGACCAGCACTATCAGGTCCTTTTCGGGGTTGCATGAAGTCCGCGCTTTTTCACCCCTAAGTGCTGACCAGGCGACAGCAGCTGTCCTCAGCCTCCTGACGTAGGGGACAGGGGCTGGGTATGGGGGCAACACCCAAAGAAGGAGCAGAGAGGAGGGTGGGAGCAAGGAGCCCGAGAGAAGGGAGCAGAGGTGGGGTGCACAGGGAAGGTGGGCTTTGGAGGCAGTGGGCTGCAGAGAGAAGGCAGTCGCTGGAGGGCCCCCCAAAATAGATGCAGGCATTGGGGGCTGAAGCCAGATGCTCCCACCCGCGGCTGTGTGAGGCCTGGCCCTGGCTGCCTCCCCGCTGGCCAGCCCTTCTTGTCCCGGAAGTGACCCAGGGCCACTCCAGGTCTCCCCCAGGGCAGCGGGGTCCGAGGAGACAGAGCCCAAGAGGGGAGAGGACAGGCCCCTCCGAGTCAGAGAGAGGCCTGTTCTCCCTTGCCCAGCCGGGAGCGGGGCTTGGATGAGGCCACAGAGATGTGACAGACAGAGACAAAAAGACAGACAGGTAGGGAGACACACAGAGAGAATCCCAAAGAGAGCCAGAGACCCCGAGACACAGGGAGAGACACAGAGAGAGAGAGAGAGATGGGGCAGGAAAGCTGGAGGGAGCAGAAAAGACTCAGACAGAGACAGTATGAGAGGGACAGAGATGGGCGGGGGAGGGGGCGGAGGTCTGGGTGAGGGTCCCCGAGGCTCCCCCCAGAACCCTGGATGTCGGGCAGCCCACGCGGGCCTCTACCTGCACACGGGGCTCACCTCCCAGGTCACTGTTTCCCCAGCAAGTCCTGCGTGAGCCACGAGCCACGCCACATCAGTTGCACGAGGCCTCCAAACTCCTCCGTGGTGGAGGGAGTCACCAGCGCTTCCGTAAAGGTGACACCCTGGCCCCCAGCCTGTAGCTCGTGGCTTTCCCTGCAGCGCTGCCCCCCTCCAACCTGGTGTCTGCCCAGGGAGCAGGTGCTGTGGGCTGGCTCCATCTCAGGGGGGTCACTGGGGTGCAAACAGCCCCACCAGGAGAGCACAAAGGGAGGGGGACCTGCTGGCCTCACCACTGGGGGCCCAGCAAGGGGCGTGGTCTGGATGGCCAATGCTAGAGCATCTCATTCCACCCCCACTGAAACCCTTCTAGAAAGATCAGAGGAGCAGAAGGAAGGGTCCCTTTCTCTCCTTCCATGTGAGGATGCTCTCCTGCTCAAACACCCTCTGTGGCTCCCCATTGCCTTTCAGATTTTCTAATTCCTTGCCCTGGACATATCCTCTGGCCCAGTCTACCCAGCAGAGGAAACAAGCACAGAGCATTTTGGAATGTGCCCCCAGGGGAAAGTGAGGCCCAATCTTTAACTTCAGTATGAGTTTTTTGAATGGACATCAGTAAATGGGGATGGAAGGTTTTCCAGGCAGAGGGAACAGCACATGCAAAGGCTCAGATGTAAGGACCGCATGGGTATGTTTGGGAGAGATAGATGGTCAGAGCTGCTTGGAGGAAAGCCCTCGCTCATGGCCCCTTGACATGACTGCAGGGGCAGGGTGGGGGGCTGGAGGTGAGGAGGAGCCCGAGCCCGAGGCACGCCCCACGTGCTGTGCACCAACCCCCCCCAGCACCCCACGTCCTCCCCGCTGGATTTGAGGAAGAGCGGGCCTTGACTTGGGAACAGCGGCACCTCGTGGGCACGATGTGGAACTGCACCCTCCTTCGTGGATTTCATTCTGCAGACGTTAACTGAAAGCCCAGCCCCGTTCCTGGTGTATTTGACACCCAGCTGAGGTCATCTTTTAATTTCCCCTTCCTATAAAATAAATTCACCTTCAGCAATAATCATGAAATGAAAAAATTATAATAGCCCCAAAATAAGTACAGATGGTGAAAATTTAATTAAGGCCAGATAGAAAAAGACTGTGTAAATAGTGGCCAGGAACTAAGTGAATTTTAATAAAACTGCAAACAGAAGAGTCTGGGAATCCACTAAGTCGTACCACTGATGTACCATTTTACTTTCTTGATTCATTCATTAATGTTAAAACAAAGAATAATTTTTTTAAAGATTTTATTTATTTATTTGACAAGCAGGGGGAGTGGGAGAGGGAGAAGCAGGCTTCCCGCTGAGCAGGGAGCCCAATGTGGGGCTCGATCCCAGGACCCTGGGATCATGACCTGAGCCGAAGGCAGACACTTAACGACTGAGCCACCCAGGCGCCCCCAAAGAATAATTTTTTAAAAAAAATAAGCTTTCTACACTTTAAATACCTTACAGTTTTGTCAATTACACCTCAATAAAGCTGAAAATTTAAAGAAATAAAAAGAATCAATTTCCCTTTTTAAGATATCAAACTCAGCACTATAGTTCATGTATGAAATAATACTTACACTTACTTGCCAATGAAAAATATTGTGCCTCATGATTTGCAATCCTTCATGTTTTAATAAACACAAATAAAATCTTCAAGTGGTCACAGAAAAATACAAAATGATAATTATTACTATTAATATTATTACTATTATGTTCTGCCTGCATGATTACTAAGTGTTCTGCACTGTTCTAATCACTTTACATATAATAACCTTTATTCCTCACCCAAACTTGTGAGGCAGGTACTATTATTACCCCAACTTACAGAGGAGGAAACTGAGGCACAGGGGGATCAAGGTAATGGCTCCAGGTCACACAACAAGGAAGGGATGGACCAAGATATGAGCCTACAGGGCATATGTTTTTGACGTCTGGGCTTTACTGGCCTAGAAGTCAGGAGGAGGGTGGTCAGGGACCACTGCCCTGAGGACATGGCCTGGTTAACCAGGAGGAGAAGATGGGGATGTCAGGCAGAGTGAACTGCAGAGGTTGGGGGGGCAAAGTTGGAATAAATTCGGTGATTTGGAGAAACAGAGAGGAAGCTCTATGGGGCTGGAGCTGAGTGAGGTGGGCACAGCGGCAGGAAATGAGGTAGAGACGGCAGCAGGGTCTGCCTTGTGTAGATCTTCAGGGATCCACTAAGGCTCTACGCAAGGGAGGAATGACTGATTTAATCTCTCTGGCTGTGCAGCCTTTGGCATCACCTGGAATCAGTCAGAGCCCCTTTGGGTGTAAATGACAGGAGCAAGAGGCTGGATCTCACACAGGATGAGGGGTCCAGGCATCCTGGCTCTGCCCACCCCAGCTATGTGGCCTTGGGAGAATTGCTTTCTCCTCTTTGTGCTTGGGTTTCCTCATCTGTGCAATGGGGATAATAATAATAGGATCTAACTCAGAGGGTTGTTGGGAGAATTAAATAGGTTAACACATGTCAAGAGGTTACAATAAGGGTCTAGATGTAGTAAGGGCTACATGATGTCATGTATCATTATCTTCATTATCACAATAAAGATGAAAGTCTGACGGCAGCAGGTGAGGTTTGATCCAGGTGCTCACATATCCTCAAGGCTCTGGTGTCTTCCCTCCGCTATTCCAGGCTGCCTGGGCTTTACGACCTGATTGCACACAGCAGTTAAAGCCCCAGTCCCAGCCCTGCAGTCCACACCATGGTCACTGTCATTTCTCCCATCCTCAAACCACACTGTCTAGGGCCAGATTGAGGGTCTCTTTCATTTGACCCAAAGAAGGAAAAAGTCGGGAGCGGGAGGAACGTGAGTCCCAAGAATCCCTAGCAAGTCTCCTTGCGTCTCATTGGCTCTGAGGGGGTTACATGCCCACTCTTGAGCCAATCGCTGTGGCCAGAAAGATGAGGTAGTGGCCGGGAGCTGGGGCTGGAGTCAATCACAGTGGAGGATGGGGGGCGGGGGGAGAGGGGGAGGAGGGTGCATTGTCAGAAAAGAAATTCAGGGTCCTCGCTCTACTTCACCTGTCCTGGTGGGTTCTGTGCTGGAGTCCTGGAGAGTCTCCCATCTTGACTCAGTTTCCCCTGCCCCGGGGGGAGGAATGAGGGAGCTCACACAGGACAGAAGGTGAGTTTATTTTGCCATTGAAAACTTGTTATCTGGGGACTCGTAGGGTCTTTCTTCAGTGGCCAGAGGAAGGCCAGTGTAAAGAACACCCCTTCAGCCCCAGAGGGACCCGAAAATACCAGGGCTGGACCAGGCTACACAGTCTGTGTGAGTCTAAGACTCTCTGGGTCTTCCTCCACCCACATCCCTCCTCCCCCAGGCAGAGAGGTCAGAAGGGGGGATGCGAAAGTTAGTCTTGTGCCAACTTGGCTAGACTAAAGTTCTGGGTCATTCAAACACTAATCTAAGAGTTGCTGTGAAGGCATTTTGGGGATGTGGCTCCCATCTCCAATCTTTTGCCTTTAAGGAGCAGATTGCCTTCGCTATGTGAGTGGGCCTCATCCAATCAGTTGAAGGCCTTAGGATCCAAAACTGGTTTCCGGGAGAAGGAATTCTGCCTCGAGACTGCAGCACAAACTCCTGGGGGAGTTTCCAGCCTGCCCTGCAAACTGCAGACTTGCCAGCCCCCACAATTGCTTCAGCCAATTGCTTAAAATAAATCTCGTAATATATACATACACATACATATGCTATTGGTCCTGTCTCCCTGGAGAGCCCTGACTGAGAGAGAGGTCATCCCCCCTACCACTGCCAAGCTTGGGAGAGGGAAGGAGTTGACTCCAGCCAACAAGAAGGCCCTGGGTGTTAAGGGGAGGCAGAGAAGGTTAAGCCGGGGCATGAGGGTCTCCAGCGCCAGGCAGGTGGAAGCTCAGACACCCATATTCTTGGCCCCCTGTCCAAGCCCCTTGGGCCCCTTGGCCTCGCTGGCCAAATGGTACCCCTCCACCATCAGAAAGTCTGAATGATCCCCCCACCTGTGGAAGGCAGGACCTAGTCGAGTCAGGCCACAGTCCACATCCCCAGAACCCGACCACAGGCAGGGTGTCAGCAGGCACAGCCCTTAGGAGGTCAAAAACTCAAGTGGTGCCATGTTGGGGTTCTGGATGACAAGGGGACTCTTAGGTGTGAAAGCACCAGGCATTAGCCTTTGCTGTGTCAACCCAGCAGAAGTAGAGCCGTTGACACGGATGGTGGGGTGTTGGCTGGTGACGACTGGGGAACAGAACTCACCGGGCATCAGGGCGACACCATGTGGGGGGCCGGCCACCGAGCGCTGGACTCAGGCATACATACCGAGGGCCGGGCGCTGGTCTGCCCTGTCCAGTATCCGGTGGAAGCTTGGTTAGCTTGGCCAGTGGGGAGCAGGGGGATTACAGGAATAGGCTGTGGATCTCTGTGAACCCTGCAGGGTGTTGGAGGCAGGCCCCTTGGGTAATGGGGTGTGCTGGGTGTTTTCTGATTGTGGCTGTTAATAGATGCTGGAGGAGGGACAGAATGCCCATCAGGGCGTCCATTTGTTGGACCATTTTGGCGTTTGGCTGCCAGACTTTAGATGGCGGCCAGTACCTGGAACACAAAAGGGAGGTGTTGGAACACCCACACGTCAACGTGACTAGGGACAGTGCAGCAGCCTGTTTGGGGGAGCACCGTCGCCTGTTGTCTGATGAGAAGTCGGGGTGCTGACAGTGGTGGGAGTTGGGACTTCCATGTGTTGGGCTTCGACCAGCCAGAGACGGGGAGTCTGCAGGCACTGAATGTTGGGGTGGGTTCAGTATGGGCCTGGGTAACGACATACTGGCATGGCTGATGGGAAAGTGGGATTTGAGATGCTAGAGTATTCTCCTATGCCCTGAGTGTGGGTACCATGTGTTGGATAACTGGATGCTGACTTGTTCGAGTATCACGGGATCAATGTGTTGGATGCCAGCTCTTGGGAGCCGGAGATTGCGGATGCTGGCACATAAAGGTTCTGGAAGTGTCCACAGACCGGGTGTGTGGGTCTTGGCCCAGTGGAGTACTATGGACACAAGAGAGCCAGAGGTGCTGAGTGTTGAGGGTGAGGGCCTTAGTGTGGGACTGCATCGGCCAGAGTTATGTTGGGAACCGGCTGATCGGGCACCAGGCACTGGGGAGAGCAGGCTTGGACCTCCTGCCCCAGGTCCAGGGGTGGATGCAGCCAGTCCCTTTCCCCGACGTGTAGACCCAGCAGCTGCTCGTGAGTGTGAACGTTTGGGACGGACGCCCTCACGCACCCTTCCCACCCAGCCCTCGCCTGCCTTGTAGGGCATCCAGCGATAAAAGGAGGCCTCGCCTCTGGTGACTCAAGAAGTCCAAATGTCACAAAGGCTGGAGAATGGTGGCGAGTTAATGCACTTTAGTGCACACCAGGGGACCAGCCTGTCCCCACCTCTCTGGGGACGGGAGGTGCTGCGAGGGCGGGACACAGATACATTCACTAATGCCAGTACCCAGTGCCTGGGAGAGGCCAGAGTGACCTTGGCATTGCCTGGTTGACAAGTAGGACACTTGGGGCTGCTAAGAGAGTAAATCCTAAATGTTCTCACCACAAATGCTATGGTGGTGATCGTGGTAATCATTCTGCAAGATACAAGTGTATCAAAGCATCCCATTGTACACCTTAAACTTATACAACGTTATAGGTCAATTATATCAAAGCTGGGGGAAAAAGAATGGGTACAGATTAAATTCAGGGGGGAAATGTAAATGCATAACAACTGCTGATGGATTAAAGAAACTGAATCATCCATCCAAAAAATATTTTTAATAAAAATATAATTTGGGGGCACCTGGGTGGCTCCGTCAGTTGAGCTTCCAGCTCTTCATTTCGGCTCAGGTCATGATCTCGGGGTCATGGGATCGAGCCCTGCATTAGCTCTGCACTCAGCGCAGAGTCTGCTTAGGATTCTCTCTCTCCCTCTCCCTCTGCCCCTTGCCCCACTCGCATGCTCACTCTCACGCTCTCTCTCTCTCTCTCTTGCTCTCTCGCTCTCTCACTTTCCCTCTCTCAAAATAAATAAATAAAATCTTTAAAAATAATAATAATGATAATTTCTTTTTTTTTTAAGATTTTATTTATTTATTTGAGAGAGAGAGAATGAGAGACAGAGAGCATGAGAGGGAGGAGGGTCAGAGGGAGAAGCAGACTCCCTGCCGAGCAGGGAGCCCGATGCGGGACTCGATCCAGGGACTCCAGGATCATGACCTGAGCCGAAGGCAGTCGCTTAACCAACTGAGCCACCCAGGCGCCCCAATAATGATAATTTCTTACTCCCAGAATCATCTACTTGCCTAGTGTGGAGAAATCCGGCTAAGATACTGGGAAGCAGTACCCGGGTCCCTTTTGGAGAAACAGATGATAAGATTTCTGGATGCCGCATTAGCGTTCACTCTGATTGACAAGACGTGAACTTATGATTAATTACCAAGGATACAATTTAAAAATTCACTGTGGGGGCGCCTGGGCGGCTCAGTCGTTAAGCGTCTGCCTTCGGCTCGGGTCATGATCCCGGGGTCCTGGGATCGAGCCCCGCATCGGGCTCCCTGCTCTGCAGGAGGTCTGCTTCTCCCTCTCCCACTCCCCCTGCTTGTGTTCTCTCTCTCGTTGTCTCTCTCCGTCAAATAAATAAATAAAGTCTTTAAAAAAAAATAAAAATAAAAATAAAAATTCACTGTGATTTAGCCCAACACTTCACAGACGAATAGCAATTTCAGGAACCTTCCTGAACAATGACCATAGGGAATGGACCACATTCTGATATTTAAACTATTTTATGTTGGGCTGAGGACCTTTTGCAATAGATATCGCTGTAGACGTCTCCCTTTGATCTGCCACTTGCTACAACCGGACTGCTAAAGGAATGCTTGATGGTCATCTGTTGGCAGATGTTACCTTTGATGTTTGGGGAAAAAACTAAATGCATTGGCTATCTAGGCACAGTTTATAGCTTGGAACTATTTGAACGTTCAGAAGAATGAGAGTAATCTGACCAAGGAATTATTAAAACCAATTGAAACTCTTTTTAAAAATCACCTTATGCCATGATTCCCAAATTGACAACTCCGTTTGCATCCTAGGTGGTCCCTGGTGACATCTCAAAGGTCATGTGACCTGGTTGTCTTCCCCAGCTCAGTTCAAGGCCCATCAGTTCTTTGCTCTCTCAGGCCAGGAGCGCTGGGGGACCCTCAGCTCCTCTCTCTACACCCCATATCCAATCCTTCAGCAAACCCTAGAAGCTCCGGTTCAAAATCTAGCCAGAATTGGGGCGCCTGGGTGGCTCAGTTGGTTAAGCGACTGCCTTCGGCTCAGGTCATGATCCTGGAGTCCCTGGATCGAGTCCCGCATTGGGCTCCCTGCTCGGCAGGGAGTCTGCTTCTCCCTCTGACCCTCCTCCCTCTCATGCTCTCTGTGTCTCATTCTCTCTGTCTCAAATAAATAAATAAAATCTTTAAAAAAAAAAAGGGTTTCAAAATCCAGCCAGAATCAACCCACTTTTCCCCTCCTTAGCCCCACCTGGTCCAGGTCCTACCTGGACTAGTCCTGGTCCCCCACAGTCTGTCTTCCCCACATCAGCCACCAGAGGGCGCCTGTGAGCACCTGAGCCAGGTGCAGCCCTCCCAGGGCTTCCACTTCCCTCAGAGTTAAAAACCCAAGTTTTAACCCCTTCCCCGTCCCCCTCTCTCCTCTTCACTCACTCTGCTCCAGCCACATGGAACTCCTCGTTGTTCCTCCAACTTCCAGACACAGTCCTGCCCCAGGGCCTTTGCATGGGCTGTTCCCATGCCTGACCACTGTTCCCCCAGATAATCAGCAAGCTCCCTCCCTCACTTCCTTCATATCGCCTCACAAATCACCTCCTCAGAAAGGCCTCCTCTGACCCCTGAGCTAAATAACCACATCCCTCCTCTGGTTCATTCTTTCTCCTTCTTATCTTGCTTTGTGTTAATTCAGGCACTGATCACTATCTCCTACCTTATTATGTACTGATCTGGGTAGTGTTTGTCTCTGCCATTATAATGCCATTATAATGCCAGCCCTTGGAGGGCAGGGATGGCTGCTCTCTGTGTATCCAATGTCTCGAACAGACCCAACTGCCTGGGATCAGATCCCAACTTCACCCCTGCCCGGCAGGTGGGACCTAGAGCAGGTTTCTCCTGTCCACGTGGGGATCATTACAGTCGATGAGCTCGCACAGTGCTGGGCTTGCAAAATGATGCACACATCTAGCCAGGTGTCCTGCCTATGTGTCAGCATTTACCCAAATGTGTGTGTACACAGGCAGGCCTGCACCTGTGTCCACATACCTGTGTGTCTACCTGCAGGCAGGGCATGCACACAGAAGCAAATCAAGTCAACCACCACAGGCCAGGCTGAGACCCTCCTCCTCCCCGGGCCCAAGGACCCCACTCGGTCCTGGCACAGGCCCCACCACACCCCACCTCCACCAGCTCACCTGGTTCAGGAGTGGGTCTTCCATCGGAGTTGAAGGTATCCATCTATCTCTGAAGCTAAAGGTCATGGGTCAACAGGGCCCCAGCTGGGGGGACCCCCTGTGGCCGCCATGAAACCCATAGTCTTTGTAGGACTCCACAGGGACAGTTCTGGGAGGGGGTCCTCTTCAGCTCCATAGAGGACCCCTCCCATCCATCCCAGTCCCTGTGGGGTCAGGCTTCATCTCCCACCCACCCAGCTCCATCCCAGAGCCCCCACCTCTGAGATGCCCACCTGACCCATGGGGACCACTGTGGATGGATGGACCAGAAGTCTGAGAGGAGCAGCCCTGGGGGAGGCAAAAGGGACATTGACTGGTGTGGGGAACAGGGTCTCCCCAACCCAGCCCAGCAACTCACCTGAAGTGGCCGAGGCACCATCACCAGGCAGGCCTTTACCATCTGGAGGCAGGGGAGTCCAGGCAGGGGCTCCTCCCCTCCCATCACAGCATGCCCCTCACCCAGCGTTGGACAGATGGGAGAGCAGGTAGCTTGGCCCCTCAGGAATGCACTATGTGCCCACCTGGTCCTGACCGATGAGCTTTCCCCATCGATCAGGGGCAGCACAGCCATGTCCTGCTCCTTCTGGGTGGAGAAGCAAGGGAGGGGATATCACCCCTGCAGCCACCTGGACTCCCACCTGTGGTGCCCCCTTTCTGGACCTCAGTTTCCCAAGCACACCCGTGCGTTCCACACACCAGAGCTTCATAGCCAAGCAGCAAGGACTGGAGAGGGAAGGCGGGCTCCACCCAACCTCCAGACCTCCGAGTAACAGGTGGAGAAAAGGAGAGAACAAGGGAACGACAGTGCTCAAGGGCAAACACTCAGTTGTCCGTGGTAGTCACTGGCCATCCACAGCCAGACACCCGGCCATCCATGGCAGGCCCTAAGCCACTCACAGAGGGACACGCCACTTCCATTGGGTGGGCTTGAAACCATTCTCTTGGAGAAAGCGAGAGAGTCATTTCCATACCGTTAGTGTCTTGTGACCATTTGTGACCATTCTGGAGGTCAGAAGTCCCTCCCAGGGCTCGCCAGGCTAGGGAGGTGTCCACAGGCTGTGCTTCTTTCTGGAGGCTCCAGGGAAGGATCCGTTTCCTTGCTCATTAGGGTTGTTGGCAGATTTCAGTTCCTTACATTTGCAGGGACTCAGGTCCCATTTCCTTGCTGACTGTCAGCTGAGGGCCATTCCCAGCTTCTAGAAACACCTGCACTTCTTGGCTTGTGGCCCCTTCCTCAGTTTCAAAGCCCACAGCAGCAGGCTAAATCCCTGTCACCCTTCAAATCTCCCCTCCCCTTCTTCTGTGTCGCTCCTGTCCCAGCTGGGGAGGGTTCTCTGATTTTGAGGGTCCACGTGGTTAGACTGAGCCCGCCCAGATGATCCAGGATCACCTGCCCATGTCAAAATGCAGAACTGTTATCACATGTACAGAATTCCTTTTTTTTTTTTTAAGATTTTATTTATTTATTTGAGAGAGAGAGCATATGAGACAGGGGAGGGTCAGAGGGAGAAGCAGACTCCCCTCCGAGCAGGGAGCCCGATGCGGGACTCGATCCCGGGACTCCAGGATCATGACCTGAGCCGAAGGCAGTTGCTCAACCAACTGAGCCACCCAGGCGCCCCTGTACATAATTCCTTTTGCCGTGAACCTGGAGGGGAACATATTCAAGGTTCCGGGGATTCCGTGCCCAGTTTGGGGGCTTTTCTGGCTGCCACACATGGACACCACACAGGCAGACAGGGGTCCATGGCTAGCTCACAGGCGACCTCCATGCAAATCATAACCAGTCACCTTGCCATCGCCGCTGGACACTTCAAAGTCCTGCCATAGACTGACCAGAACGAGACCCTTGACCGCCCTCTGCTGGAAAACAGTCAAAATAAATGTACAAATCCACCCTGTCCCTGATGCGAAGGAAGCCCCTCAAAGATGGGGACCTAGGGCAAAGAAAATCTGCACCCGCGCCCAAAACATACACACAGACCGACTTAGAGACGCACGCTTACTCCCTTACGTCCCACGGTGAAACCAGTTGCCATCTCCCACCAGAGAGTTTGGTTTTGAGTCATTGGTGCAAGGGTCGAGTCTAGGGTTTAGGGAAGATTTCCAGCAGAGGAAGGAGGACAGCTCATTCTCTGCTGTGGAGAGTCTGTGGACTTTGTAGGGAGCTGGCCACAGTCACTAAGGGGTCGCACTCAGGGTTCCAGAAGGCTGTGGACGGTAGACAACAGGAAGTAGCCCCTTGGATGGCACACGACCTCAGAGGTGTAAAACCTCAGACGGGACTTGGGCTCTGCCTGTAAACATTCATCCACTGCACTAATATTTATTGAAGGTTATAGCCACATGCCAGGCACTGTTTGAAGGCAACTGGTAGACCAGACAGGTATGAGCCCACCTTGCCAGTGGGCCCTTCCTTAAGCCAAAGGACAGAGAAATAGCCCCCAAAATCCCATGGCCGGGGACAAGAGGGTGGCTGTGACCATCCCATCCATCCCTAGACAGCATGTTCTCCTGAGAACAATGCAGGGAAAGACTATACAGTTCCCAGGCTAGCCCACAAGAGTCTGCGCAAACCTTAAGGCAGGTGAAAGGCAGAAAGGTATGGAAGGGGGAGGGAGGGAAAGATGAGAGAATGGCGGTGGGTGAGGGAGAGAACCCCGCAACAAAGAAATGCAAATGTCCCATACAGAGGAGGTCACTTTCCATAACAAGACTGGTGGGCTAGCCTGGAGGTTATAGTCTCCGATTATAAGTTCTCTTCTTTTGAGAAATAGAAACACTCATTAGGGTCAAAACTCTCTGAGTTTTAAGCTGATAACTCAATACCCAGCCACTCACCAGCAAACTGGTATGGGGCACGGAGAGGGAAAAAAAAAAAATCCATGACATTTGGCAGCTTCTCCAAGATATGGATTCTGATTCTCTACTTCCTGAATCTGAGCTTGACCATGTGACTTGTTTTGGCCAGTGAAGTTATTAGCAAACATGCCACAAGGGTAAGCTTGAGAGGCCCTTGCATGCAGAGCTTGCACTCTCTGCTTTTCCTGGCAACCCTGCAACCACCATGGGAATGAGCTGGAGCTCACCTGCTAGAGAGGCCACGCGGCAGGGAACCAAGGCACCGCAGCCAAGAGCCTGCTGACTACCAGACACGTGCATGACGCCTCCAAGACCGTGCAGCCCCAGCCAACCCCCCCAGCTAACCGCAGTCCCATGAGGGAACCCAGGCATGCCCAGCAGAAGAACCACCCAGCTGAGCCCAAATTGCCAACCTACAGAATCAGGTGTTAATAAATGATTATTGGTTTCAGCCACTACATTTTTAGGGTCATTTGTTACACAGCTAAGGCGAACTGAAACAATGTTCAAACACACTCTCTTTAGAAGAAGACACGCCCACTCATGAAAGAACCACTAGTTCCCTGACAATAACCACATGGACAAAGACATTGGTGTGATCAGTGCCTCAAATTGTACTTTATTCACCACAGAAGGACTAGGTGGCAGGAATTCTTTGGTTCAAACTTCCACATAAACTAGAAGTACAGGCGAAGGAATCAACCTGTGTCTCCACTTAGGGAAAAAAAAAAAATTATTGGGACACCTGGGTGGCTCACCTGGTTGAGCATCCAACTCTTGATTTCAGCTCCTGTCATGATCTCGGGGTCATGGGATCAAGCCCCACATCAGACTCCGCACTCAATGCAGAGTCTGCTTGGGGTTCTCTCTCTCCCCCCTCCCCCCCTGCCCCCTGTCCCCATTGTCTCTTTCTCTCTAAAATAAACAAATAAATCTTTAAAAAATATATTATTATCTTGGTTTGGCAGATAGAGAAACTGAGGCACAGGTGGATTACATCTCTTGCTGGTAAGGGGTAGAGCCAGGGTTTGCATCCAGTTCCAACTCCATGGTCAGTTGCTATGTGGGACTGACGCCTAGCTCGGCACATCAAATTAGAGAACCAAAGTAAAATCAGAGGTGCTCAATCTGGACAACCATGGGACCGTACCACTGCCCAAAAAATCATCTGGGTAAATACACTTTGGGGTGGGGGGCGTGCGGCAGGCACTGAGTCAGAGGTGGTCTGTAGATTAGGTTAGATTCCCAAATGAGTCTGTAATCCAGGAAAGGTTAAGACATACCAGACAATGGGCGGAAGGCCCATTCCAAGGGTCAAGTTGACACCAAATGCAACGATTACAGTTATGCAGAAGCCAAGCGAACCTCACAGAGAATAGTCCTGGGTACAATTCAGTCCCATTCAGTCCACATCACAGCCGCACTGAATTGTGGTCAAGGTTAAACATGACCCTGGTTTCAATTCCAGGCTCGAGCAGAATGCATCTTTCTGACACACCCTGTGCCCTGGTCTTGGAACCAGACCAGTTCTGGGCTTTTCCCAGCATGTCATGACCTGCCCGGGGAGGTTCCTCTCACCCCTGCCCCGTGAGAGGTTCTGCTGCTTCAGCTTTGACCCCTGAGCCCTGACTAGCCACACCCTGAAAAAGCAGTCAGTGGTTATTACAGGAACTTCCAGAAGAATCTACAGGAGATTCTGTCTGGAGCAACCTCTGCCTAATTGTTCAGGAGTCTGGCTGAATCTGGCTCATCATCATAACTGTTTCTGGTCTCGATGTTTCCCGGGAGGGGGCGGGCATCACTATCTTTCACAACTTGCTCACCACCAGCACCCCACTGTTGGCTCTGTACCAGCTCCTCTCTCCCCCCGCCTCGACTTCCCGCAGCCAACCCTGGTCCTCCTACCTGCCTCCAAGTCTTCAAACCAACTTGACGTCAAAAGCACCTACAGCTGCTCCCGGGCATGGCCCTGGGTGTCCAGAGTGAGGCTCTTCTTCACATGACAACCCAGTTCACTTTAAGCTGGTCATAAACTTGGCTGGGTCAGACAAGAGGCATGCAAACTTTTCCTTTGGGTAGTGGAATTTTTTCAAGCAACGTTTTAACAGAAGCTTGTCGCGGAAGCTCAGACAACGTTAAAACCGTCAGGACAGTGGGATCCTGGGGAGGGCGTAGCATCTTGCACAGGACCTGCAGGCAACGGGGTACATATGCAAGGACCACATGGGGTGGTGTGGAGAAATCAGGAATACGGGACTGTTTCTCCGCAGGGCAGGCCCCAGCTAGGTGAGTGAGAGCAAGGGTTCAGCGGGCAGCAGCTCAGGCCAAGAAGGAACCATGGGAACAGAGGCCCTGGGAATTTGCAGACATCTCAGGGAGGGCACTGGGCTTCCCGCAGGTCGTGGGAGAGAGGCAGGCGCCAAATCTCCAAGGCCCGAGTGACCCCAGCTGACATCTGGATAACATCTGTTATACAAAAGAGCCCGTCGAAGCCAGAAAGCAGTAACCCCAGCAGGGCTTTCAAACACCCAGCAGAGTTTTTTTAAATAGCTTTGGAGAGATTCCTTCACAGCAACAAACTCGCTAGCCCAGCCACCCCGCTCAGCTGTGGTTCGGACACACTTCAAGACCCACATGTCCACCACACATAATAATAACTTACTACATAATGTATGTTTAGTAAGCCCCAGACACTGTACTATCACTTTACATGGATTAATTCATATAATTCCTATAACAAATCCTTGGGGTAAATGCTATTATCATCCCCATGGAAGCTAGAGGGAGCTGCTTCTGCGCCCTTCCACAGTGGGGGGCGGGGTGGCAGGGAGAGAGCCAAGCCCCTCCCCACAGCCCACAAGGCCCTGCAGACCCTGCCCCTGTCACCTCCCTGCCCTCACCTCCGTCTCTCCCCCTAACTCATTCTGCTCCAGCCCCACAGGCCTCCTCAGGCGTCCTCCCCGTTCCTCCAACATGCCAGGCCCAATCCTGCCCCAGGACCTTTGCATGGGCTGATGCTCTTCTTCCACTGAAGCACTACAGAGCTCACTCCTCACCTCATAGGACTGTATCCAAATGTCACCTTCTCAGGAAGGCCTCTCAGGCTAAAACGGCAACCCTCTCCCCGTGTACACACGCACCGCACTTACCACCATCTGGCATACTGTGTACTTAATTCTTCCTCTGTTGTTGGCTGGGCCCACCAGAGCAGGGATCTGTGACTGTTTTGCTCACTGCTGCGACCTCCAGGGCCTGGAGTAGTGCCTAGCACTCCGTAGGTGCTCGGTAAATATTTGGTGGATGAATGAATCCACAAGGAAAAAGGACACCAAAGCAGGAAGAAACTGGGCAACTTATCCAAGGCCCACGGTCTTAAGGGCAGAAGCCAGATTCCAGCCCAGGCAGTCTGACTCCGCAGGCTTTCTAACCACAGTGCTCCTTTCCCCTGAACACATCCGTGGACACGTCCCACAAATGCACACAAAGCCTAGCTAGCCACGGTACACACGCGCACACTCATAAATGCGTGCAACCCCCTGCAGCCAGGAGCAGCCCCACGGACTTACCACAGGCACATACCGTCACTCTGCCCCACACTGAGCCCCCAGGCTCCTCGCCCCAGCCCTCACCTCCCCCAGGCCCCAGACCCCAGGCAGGCCTTGGTCTGCATCCTGGGGTAATGGGAGCGCATCCTCCTCTCGCGTCCCTGGGGAAGGAAGGCGGGGAGAGTCGCTGGGCTAGCGTGGCCAAGGGCACAACGACGCGAAGCCCCTCCCCATCACCCGGGCCCTCTCCATGGGCAGCGTCCCCTAGGGTGCATGGTGCAGGCTGTCCTGGACAGTCCCCGCCGTCTCCGTGCCCCCCCCCCCCCCCCCCCAGGCCTGCACCCCAGCCCCGCCCCGCGCTTCTCCAGCTTCCAGGTCTGATACAGGTGGCCGCGCACGGTGGCACGGCTCAGGCTGCTGAAGAGCTCAGCCGCCCCTCACCGCCCTCCCGTCCTTTGCCTCCCACCCCCCATGAGCTCAGGGAGTCCTCAGGCTCCTCCCTCAGCCCGAGCCCCGCCCCCTCCCGGCCTCGGGCGCACCCTCAGCTTCCCGGGCGGGTGCACCAAGTCAGCACCAAGGCATCGCCCAGGCTGTGGGAGAGGACCCCCAACCCTGGCCGGTCTTACCTGCCAGCTCAGGTGCTTCTGGGCCTCCAAGCGCGCGAAATGCCGCGGAGGAAGAAGAGCAGGTGCGAGCCCCGCGTCCCAGCCACCTCCCTGCGCCCAGTACACTCCCCCTGAGCCTCACTGGACCCTGAAGGGACAGAGGAGGTTTGGGGGTACGTGAAGCCCTCTATTCCCTGTCCATCGGGGGCAGAAGTAGCAGAGCTGAACGAGCTGATGGTAGGGAGCCTGCTTTAAGCCGGAGTGGGTTTGGAGAGGAGCCCCAGTCTGCTGGGCTCGATTCCGGACCCGCAAGCCCACCTCTGACTCTTCGGAGAGCTTGTCCGGAGCTCCCAGACACCCCCACTGGTCCCCATCCCCCAGCACCTGGAACCGTCTGTTCCCTGCACAGACACGTGCTGAACTCTTACTGTGTTTTAGACCTGGTATTGGAGGTGGGGGGAGGGGGGTAAGGGAATCATATAACCTCTGCCCTCTTGAAGCCATACCTCAGGTGGGAGAACGGAGTGCGATGAACAAGTTAGAGCCAAAAAATAATACTGACGGATGGAGGTAAGTGCTGTAAAGGAGGTAAACAGGGACTAGTGAGAGAGAAGACAGGCGCCTGTGGCTGGGACGGTTACCTTCTCTGAGGAGGTGGCATGTGCGCTCAGATCTGAAGGACGGAAGAGCCGTTCACACAGCCAGGGGAGAGCAGACCAGGCGGGGAGCAGTCTTTGCCCACCAGTGGGCTTTGCTCCACAGCCTTGCTTTCTTTCTCTCCACTGATCTTCCCCCTCAGCCTTAGAAATCCCCTATCATCCTGAAAACCTCTTCCTTGCCCCACTCCTCCCCCATGATGGCCGAGGTTCTAGAAAGCATGAGCTAACCTGAATGTCCATCCACAGCGGGTTTTGATGGAGTGAGACGTGGGATTGAGGACTGGAATGGAAACAGGTCCACATCTACTCTTGGAGAACAACAGGACGTTTGTATGATCCTGTTTGAGGGCGAAGTGATCACACACACTTGGACATCTAAATAAATATCTAGCAAGGCAGATAAGGGAAAATTGTCTACATCCCGCTCTCTGCGGATGCTGTTGATGTTCTCTGTCTTGACCTAGGTTGAGTTACACGGGTGTCTGCATTTCTCAAAATACAGGGAACGTGCACTGAAGACGTGCCTGTTTCTAGCAGGGAAATTTCACCCCCTCCCCAATAACAAAGAAACAGAAAATAATGAACTCTAGGTAGCAGGGTGCATACTGAAGTGTTTGGGGGTGACTGATACTGATACTGATGAAAAACACCATTAACTGGCAGGTGGAAGGAGAGGGGGAGGGAGGGATGGCTGGAGAGATACGTGATAAAGTGAACACAGCAACATGTTCATTGTAGAATCTGAGGGGGGTGGGCCAGTGTACAATTCTTTCCATTCCCCTGTATGTTTGAAAGTTTTTGTAATGTTGAGAACATTTGTTTCCCCACCACAGCCACCAGTCATTTCTCTACTAGGGTGAACCCAGCGGGGTCCCCCTGGTGCAAATCTGTGTTAAGAAAGGGTCCTTCGGGGTTTATCATAGATGTGCAATAGGAGTATGAGGAAGCTTTCATAGATTGAGGTGGGCTGCTGGTCCCCTGGATGCCAGGGGACATGCAGGGGTGGGGCTGGGGCCACGGGAAAGAGAAGGAATTGGAATTAGATGAGGTCTGGGTCAGATTGGCTAAAAGAGGAGCCAGAATCTTCATTCTAACCAGATCCACCAATTAAAAAAAAAAAATGGGCAAAGGATCTGAACAGACACTTCTCCAAAGATCTACAAGCAGCCATCATGAAAAGGTACTCAACATCACTAGTCATTAGAGTGCAAATCAAAACCGCAATGGGGGATAGCACTTTATGCCCCCTAGGATGGCGAGAGTCCCAAAGTCAGATAACAGGTGTTGGCAAGGATATGGAGAAATCATAACTCTGCTAACTGCTGGTGGGCATGCAAAGTGGTGAGCTGCCTGCAGGTGCCCCATACCTGTTTGGCAATGCCTCAAAATGCTCAACATAGAGTTTCCATATGACCTGGAAATTCCACTCCTGGGTATCTATCAAAAAGAACTGAAAACAAGTATTTAAAAAAAATACTTGCACAGAAATGTTCATAGCAGCACTATTCACAGTAGCCAAAGGTAGAAACAAGCCAATGATCATCAATGGATGAATGGACAAACAAAGTGTGCTACATACATACAATGGAATATTATCCAACCATGAAAAGAAGGTACTGATACACACTACATACGGATAAACGTCAAAATGTTATGCTTGGTCAAAGAAGCCTGTCACAGAAGATCACATGTCCTATGATTCCATTTATATGAAATATCCAGAATAGGCAGATCTATAGAGATGGAAAGCCTAGGGCTAGGGGGCAGGGAATAGAAGGTGATTACTAGTAAGCATAGGGTTTCTCTTTATGGAGATGAAAATGCTCTAAAATTAGATAGTGGGAATGGTTGCATAGCTGTGTGAATTGTGCGCTTTAAATGGGTGAATTGCATGATGTGTGAACTATATCCCAAAGCTGGGGGGGGGGGGGGGGGGGGGGGGGGGGGCAGGGGAGGAGAGTCAGGACTCCTAGGTATTCATCCAAAAGAAATGAAAACTTTATGCTCATACAAAAACCTGCACACAGATGTTTACAGCAGCTGTATTGATAATTCCAAATTTTGGAAAGAACTCAAGTGTCCCTCAACAAATGAACTGGTAAGAGGTGTATATCCACACCACAGAATACTCCTCAACAATAAAAAGGAATAATAAAATACTGATACACCCACATCAGGGGTGAATCTGCAGTGCATTCTGCTGAAGGAAAGTAGCCACACTTAAAAATCTGCTTATGGGGGCCCCTGGGTGGCTCAGTCATTAGGCGTCTGCCTTCGGCTCAGGTCATGATCCCGGGGTCCTGGGATCGAGCCCCGCATCGGACTCCCTGCTCCGCGGGAAGCCTGCTTCTCCCTCTCCCACTCCCCCTGCTTGTGTTCCCTCTCTCGGTGTGTCTCTCTCTTCAAATAAATAAATAAAATCTTTAAAAAATAAAAAAATAAATTTAAAAAATCTGCTTATGGTATGATTCCACTTACACTATATTCTGGAAAAGACAAATTATAATGATAGAGAACCCATCAGTGGTTGCCAGAGGCTGGAGAAGGGGGCATACTCTTATCTTGATTGAGGTTGTGGCTGTATGGTGGTAAGCATTTGTCAAATATCATAGAGTTGTACCCTAAACTGGGTAGATTTTACTGTATGTGAATTATACCTTAATTTTTTTTTTAAGTAGGCACCACGCTCAGCATGGAGCCCAACACGGGGCTTGAACTCACAACCCTGAGGTCAAGACCTGAGCTGAGACCAAGAGGTGGACGCTTAACAACTGAGTCACCCAGGTGTCCCATTTCTTAATTTTTTTTAATGAAAGCAAAAGATCTGGAATGAAAAGACACACCATGCAGTAAAAATTCATAGCTGAAAAAGAAGGGCTGCCCATGCTCCCCAGATCTGCTTCCTTCCCCCTGTCCTCTCATCCAGCCTTAAAGACCCTGCTCCTAAGGAAAAAAAAAAAAGAAGAAGAAGAAGAAGAAGGTAGCAGGAGGGGAAGAATGAAGGGGGGGAAATCGGAGGGGTAGACGAACCATGAGAGACGATGGACTCTGAAAAACAAACTGAGGGTTCTAGAGGGGAGGGGGGTGGGAGGATGGGTTAGCCTGGTGGTGGGTTTTGAGGAGGGCACATTCTGCATGGAGCACTGGGTGTTGTGCACAAACAATGAATCATGGAACACTTCATCTAAAACTAATGATGTAATGTATGGGGATTAGCATAAGAATAAAAAAAATTTTTTAAAAAAAGACCCTGCTCCCTGAGGCAGATGGCTAAGGAACCCCCTTGCCCCGTTCATCCCCCTTACCCTCCTTGTGGCTAAGTCCCATGAGCAGTGGGTGCTGGTGAATACTCTTTCCTGCTTGAGACTCAACAGCTCTCTCTTGGGTCCTTATGCCACATCCCCAGCTTGGCCCTGCATCTGTGATGACTCAGCTCTGTCCCCTTCCCAAATTTTCATCGTCCTGCATGGGCTATCCTCCTGTCCGTGGCCTCACCGGCTGCCAGCATGTGAACCACACCCATTTCTTTTTTTTTTTATTCTTATGTTAATCCCCATACATTACATCATTAATTTTAGATGTAGTGTTCCATGATTCATTGTTTGTGCATAACACCCAGTGCTCCATGCAGAATGTGCCCTCCTCAATACCCCCCACCAGGCTAACCCATCCTCCCACCCCCCTCCCCTCTATAACCCTGTTTGGTTTTCAGAGTCCATCGTCTCTCATGGTTTGTCTACCCCTCTGATTTCCCCCGCTTCATTCTTCCCCTCCCGCTACCTTCTTCTTCTTCTTTTTTTTTTCTTAACATATATTGCATTATTTGTTTCAGAGGTACAGATCTGAGATTCAACAGTCTTGCACAATTCACAGCGCTTACCAGAGCACATACCCTCCCCAGTGTCTATCCCCCAGTCACCCCATCCCTCCCACCCCACCCCCCACTCCAACAACCCTCAGTTTGTTTCCTGCGATTAAGAATTCCTCATATCAGTGAGATCATATGATACATGTCTTTCTCTGTTTGACTTATTTCACTCAACATAATACCCTCCAGTTCCATCCACGTCGTTGCAAATGGCAAGATCTCATTCCTTTTGATGGCTGCATAATATTCCATTGTAAATATATGCCACATCTTCTTTATCCATTCATCTGTCAATGGACATCTTGGCTCTTTCCACAGTTTGGCTATTGGAACCACACCCATTTCTACCCACCCACCCAGTTCTCTTTCTAGTGGTCAGTTTGTGCTGACTCACCTCCTTGGATCTCCACAAGCTATTCTTAATAATATGACCTGGATCCAGATCTGGCTCTTACTGTTCCTGTGGTTGGCTGAACCCCCAGTCTTTTTCCCGCATGACCTGTGCTCTGGGGTCTCAAGGTACTGCCTGGCAAGTCCTCCCTGGGATGTTCCTTGCTCAAGAACCCACCGTGGGATTAAAGACCTAACTGTAAGCTCTAAAACAATAAGACTCTTAAAAGAAAACATTAGGGAAAATCTTCATGACATTGAACTTGGCAAGGACTTCATGCATATAACATCAAAAGCACAGGCAGTAAAAGACAAAATAGATAAAATGGACTTCATCAGGTTAAGAACTTTTCGCATCAAAAAGACACTATTAAAGGGGCGCCTGGTGGCTCAGTCCATTAAGTGACCGACTCTGTTTCAGCTCAGGTCATGATCTCAGGGTACTGAGATTGAGCCCCACGATGGGCTCTGCATTCAGCACACAGTCTGCTTGTCCCTCTCCCTCCTCCTCTGCCCCTCCCCCAGCATCCCTCTCCAAATAAATAAATAAATAAATAAATAAATAAATAAATAAATAAATAAATAAATAAATGAAATCTTCAATTTTAAAAAAAGACACTATTAAGAAAGCAAAGAGAGGGGTGCCTGGCTGGTTCAGTCAGTTAAGCAACTGACTCTTGGTTTCAGCTCAGGTCATGAACTCCCTCCCAGTCATGGGATCAAGCCCTGCCTGGGGCTCTGCCCTCAGCTGAGAGTCCCCCTGAGACTCTTTCTCTCCCTCCCCCTCCGCCCATCTCCCCACTCACACACTCACACTCTCTCTCACTCTCACTCTCCCTCTCTAAAGATAAATAAATATTTAAAAAAAAAAAAAAAAGGAAAGAAAGAAAGCAAGGAGAGAGGCACCCGGCTGACTCAGTCAGTAGAGCATGAGACTCTTGATCTCAGGTGGTGAGTTCAAGCCCTGCATAGAGCTTACTTAAAATAAATTAATCAGGGGTGGGCGCCTGGGTGGCTCAGTTGGTTAAGCGACTGCCTTCGGCTCAGGTTATGATCCTGGAGTCCCGGGATCGAGTCCCGCGTCGGGCTCCCTGCTCAGCAGGGAGTCTGCTTCTCCCTCTGACCTTCCCCCCTCTCATGTGCTCTCTCTCTCTCTCTCTCTCTCAAATAAATGAATAAATAAAATCTTAAAAAAAAATTAATCAGGGGTGCCTGGGTGGCTCAGTCGGTTAGGCGTCTTCCTTCAGCTCAGGTCGTGATCCCAGAGTCCTGGGATGGAGTCCGGCATCAGGCTCCCTGCTCAGCGAGGAGCCTGCTTCTCCCTCTCCCTCTGCCTGCCGCTCCCCCTGCTTGTGCTCTCTCTCTCTCTCTCTCTGACAAGTAAATAAGTTAAATCTAGAAGAAAGAAAGAAAAGAAAGCAAAAAGACAACCTACAGAATGGGAGAAAATATTTGCAAATCATATATCTCATAAAGGATTAATATCCAGAATATATAATAAGCTACAATTCAACAGCAACAAAATCGATCCAAAACTCGTCCAGAGACTTGAACAGACATTTATTTGTGCAAAGAAGATGTGCAAATGGCCGATGAGCACGTGAAAAGATGCACAACATTGTAAGTCATTAAGGAAATACAAACCTAAACCACTTTACACCTACTATGAGGGCTATTAAAAAAAAAAAAAGGACCATAGCAGGTGTTGGTGAGGATGTGGAGAAACTGGAGCCCTGTGCACAGCTGGTGGGAAAGTGAAGGAGAAAAGCTACTGTGGAGAACAGTTTGGCAGTTCTGCAAAAAATTACACTGGAAGCTACCATGTGACCCAGCAACTCCACTCCCGGGTATCTACCCAAAGGGGAGTTTTGTACACAATAGGTAATCAAATATATCTGCACACAGTTGTTCACAGCAGCGTTCTTCACAACGGCCAGAAGGTTGAAATAACTGTGTCCATTGATGGATGAACAGATAAACAAAATCTGATGGGTCCATACAAGGGAATGTTTGTTATCCAGCCTTAAAAAGAGTGATGCTCTGGTGCATGTTACAATGTGGATGAACCTTGAAAACACGTAAAGTGAAAGGAAGCCAGGGGCACCTGGGTGGCTCAGTCGGTTAAGCATCTTCCTTCAGCTCAGGTCATGATCCCAGGGTCCTGGAATCGAGGCCCAAGTCGGGCTCTCTGCTCTGCGGGGAGCCTGCTTCTCCCTCTCCCACTCCCCCTGCTTGTGTTCTCTCTCTCTCTCTGTCAAATAAATAAATAAAAATCTTAAAAAAACAGAAGAAGAAGCAGCCACACAGATTCCAAAAGGACACATCCCACAGCACCCCAGTCCCAAGACGTCCCCAGAGGAGTCCCACCCACAGAGACAGAGAGGAGAGGGTGGGAGCCAGGGCTGGGGAAGGGGGTAGGGAGTCTGTGCTTCTTGGGGACAGAGTCTCCGTGTGGGGAGATGGAAAGTTCTGGAGACGGAGGGTGGGGATGGTTGCGCAACATTGTGAATTACTTCACGCCACTTAAGAGCCGTTTGCTTAAGAATGGTTAAAATGGTAAATTTTATGTTATGTAACTTTTTTATTATGTTATGTTAATCACCATACATTACATCATTAGGTTTTGATGTAGTGTTCTATGATTCATTGTTTGCGTATAACACCCAGTGCTCCATGCAGAACATTCCCTCCTTAATACCCATCACCAGGCTAACCCATCCCCCCACCCCCTTCCCCTCTAGAACCCTCAGTTTGTTTTTCAGAGTCCATCGTCTCTCATGGTTTGTCTCACCCTCCGATTTCCCCCCCTTCATTCTTCCCCTCCTGCTACCTTCTTCTTTTTTTTTTTTTTTTAACATATAATGTATTATTTGTTTCAGAGGTACAGGTCTGTGATTCAACAGTCTTGCACAATTCACAGCGCTCACCATAGCACATACCCTCCCCAGTGTCCATCACCCAGCCACCCCATCCCTCCCACCCCCCACCACTCCAGCAACCCTCAGTTTGTTTCCTGAGATTAAGAATTCCTCATATCAGTGAGGTCATATGATACATGTCTTTCTCTGTTTCACTTATTTCGCTCAGCATAACACCCTCCAGTTCCATCCACGTCGTTACAAATGGCAAGATCTCATTCCTTTTGATGGCTGCATAATATTCCATTGTATATATATACCACCTATTCTTTATCCATTCATCTGTCGATGGACATCTTGGCTCTTTCCACAGTTTGGCTATTGTGGACATTGCTGCTATAAACATCGGGGTGCACGTACCCCTTCGGATCCCTACATTGGTATCTTTGTTACGTAATTTTACCACAATTGACAACAAAGCAAGAACCTGCCGTGGCTCCCTCTTGCCGACCTCACTGAAGCTACTACACTCCTCAGCCCTCTGCTCCAGCCAGCCTGGCCTCTGCACCTTCCTCCTGGCATACCTCCATCCTTATGTCATGCTGCGCCCTCCCCTGGGCGCACCATCGCCACTCCTCTCCACCCTCCCAAATCCACCAGCCCTGCCTTGCACTCGGGTAGAGCCGCTCCCCACAGAGATCCGGGGCAAGGCAGCGCGGTGGGGGCTGGTCCCAGGACCAGAGAGGGGACGGGAGTCGCTGCAGGGCGGAGAGCTCTTTCCTGTGGTGCCAGCAGGTGCAGCAGGAACAGCCAGAGGTGGGTGAGAAGAGAGAATGGCAGGGGGCCGAGCCTGGGAGCCCTGTCAAGCGCCCGAGGTCAAGGTGTCCTGGAGACCATGCATTTCCTCTGCTTTCTCAGTTTTGTCCCAGTTTCTCTCTCTCGCTGGCAATGCCAAGGACAGCGGTCATAGTAACAGCCACACTGCAGGACAGGCCGGCCCAGGGGCAGCCAGCCCCCATCTGCCTCCGCCCCCCTGGGCCTTAACAGCCTGTACCCATCAGGAACACACAGGGGCCGAGGCCTGGAGTGACCAAGTCCCCGGCGTCCCCACAACCAGAGAGGCTGAAGAGGGTGGACAGAGGAGGTGGAAGATGAAAGATCAGCGAGCCACGGCAGGAGGGGGGCTGGGCCAGGGCCGGGCAGCTAGACCAAGGGGAAGCCAGGCCAGCAGCCCATGTTTACTGTCGGAAGAGCAGGGCCAATCTTCAGCTTCCCGCTGTGACCCTGGACTTGGGCCCCAGGAGTGATCAGATGTTTCTCTCCTGAGCTAAACTCTGGGCTTCATCCCAGGGGACTCCACAAGCCTTCCCAGAAGACACGCCCCCCCCCCCTCGAGAACCCCTGGAGATCCAGGGACGCTATCCAGCCCAGGAATCCTGCCTCTCCATCCCCCACAGAGCCCGTTCATCCCACCAGCCCAGCCCCCAGTCCTGCCTGGGCTGACCCCATCCAGCCTCATCCTGAGCTCCTAATTTGGCTGCCCAGTGTTTGCAACCCCACTGGGCCACCCCAGAGAGAACCGTGGGACACCAGCCTTGTTCTCAGTGCCCAGGTCCTGGGAAGAGGAGGAGGAGGAAAACTTTGATGCTTGGCCAGGAGCCTCAGCCTGAAATTCTGCCACTCCAGTTTCCCCTTTGGGCTAAAGCAGTGTTTCCTTTATCTGTTCCAGGAACCCTGAGCACCCCGAAAGTGCTTCAGAGGGCCAGAAATGTCAAGGGGGCAGATACGTTCTGGAAAATTTTGCAAAACATATGAGCATATGAAAACATCTGAGAAGACCTGCACGGAACAACCCCATTGAGCTTTGCTTAATCCCTGGTTTGGCCACGGTTCCATGGAACGTTCTCTGAGCATCCAAGGCCCTAATTAAATGCCCACTGTGAGAGCCCAGAAGGGCGATGGGGGCGGTCAAGCTGCAGAGGGAGTGAGTCAGTTTGACCGGAGGGAGGGAGGAGACAAGGGGGACACAAGCCGGGCCTGGGGATCTTGCATGCCACCCTCAGTCAGAGACCAGAAATGTCCCCAAGAGCCTAGAAGGGGATTCAGCCTTCCCTGGTGCCACCTTGCTCTTTGCTCCCGCTCCTGGCTCTCTGACCAAACCCCCAGTCCTCCACCCAGGACCTCAAATTCCTCCCCCCTCCCCCCAGCCATGTCTCCTGCTCCTTCCCCCTGGCCATGGGGGGGCCACTCTGCCCATCAACAGAGTTATCGTGGAGACATCATGGGCGCTGCCAGCCCACTATGTGATGACATTAGAAAGACTGGAGGTAGCCTTTAGTGGACACGACGCTGCATGGACAGTGATGGACACTCTCGTGTGTTATTTCTGACACAAGGGGGGCAGACAGGTGGGGTCACCACGAAGCAGTTGTGCGTTCCCAGGACAGTGAGTTAAATTCCACTGTCTTAGAGAGACGCTGTTTTTTTGGTGGGGGAAGGCTTTTGCAAGTCGGGGAACAGTGGTGGGCTGGGAAGGACCCGGCTCATGCCAATGGATGCCAGTGGGGACAGAAGACAGCCGAGGATCAGGCCAGTCGCTGTCACCCAACCAATTCTGCCCCCCCCCCCCCCAGGAGACATTGGGCAATGTCTGGAGATGGTTTTGGTTGTCAGAGTTGGGGGTGCTCCTGGCATCTGGTGGGGAGAGACCAGAGATGCTGCTAAACACCCTATGCTGCATAGGACAGCCCCCTAGAACCAATACCTCTCCAGCGCAAAATGTCAGTAGTGTTAAGGGGGAGAGACCCTGGATCAGTCACCCACAATCCACTGGGGATCATCATCATCATCATATTGATTAGCTTCAGTGTGCACTTACAGGGTCCCAAGTTCTATTCTCAGTGCTTTATACACATTGACCATTTTATTCTCATAATGACCTCTTTATAAGGTGGGTACTATTACTGTCCCTGTGTTCAGAGAGGTTAAGTAACTGTCCCAAAGTCACACAGCTAGTAAATAGCAAAGCCAGATTCCAACCCTGATCCTTCTCTTAACTCACCCCCACCCTGGGTGGGAGAGGGGAGCCTGAATCCATTCAGATCACAGTTTCTCCCCGCCCCCCCGCCACCATAGCTGGACGAGGGCTCAAAATAAAGGTTGGTTAAAATGGGTTATAAAATATCAAATTCTCTTTCTCCAACGCTCGGATCCACATGCCTCCCTGAGCAGAGGTGCTTACGGACATTTTCTCCAGTGGTGGTAAGCGCAACTCTGCCTGTTCTGGTATCAGAAGTAAACCCACTTGGCTGTGGGGCCACTGGGGCCTGGCAAACAAGGGCTGGTTATTCCGGGAGGGAGTTCAGAAATCAGATGCCAGAGCAACAGACAACACCACCACCATCGTCCTCGCTGTCACTAATAATAACTCATCGATAACAACTGTCCCACACCGAGCACTTGCTGGGAGCCAGGTCAGGTCCTAAACCCCCTCCATTCTGAACCCACTTCCTGATCCCAAGAGTCCCTTGTAAGCACTACTACCTATCATCCCCATTTTACAGACAGGGAAGCGAGTTCAGAGGGGAAAGCCACCTGCCCTGGGCCAGGCTGTAGGAGGTGTGACTCTGAGCGCCTGCTCTTAACCCAGAGTTTTTCCACCTCCATACTGTTTGCATTTGGGTCGCGATCATCTCGGTGATGGGGAAGGTCCTGGGCACTGTAGGGTGTTTAGCAGGACCCCTGGCTTCTACCCACCAGCTGCCAGTAGCACCTTCCTCAGGCATGACCACCAAAAATGTCCCCAGACATTGCCAGATGTCCCCTGGGGGGCAGAACTGCCCCTGGTTGAAACCACTGCCTTGACCCTACAATTTGGGATGGGGCAGGGGTTGATCAGCATGAAAAGGTCTGCTTGCTGAAGCCCCCCAGAAGAGTCTAGAGCCTGAAACCCAAGCTAGCAATAATCATCAGTGTTATGGGGGTGCCTGGGTGGCACGGTCGGTTGAGCATCGGGCTCTTGGTTTTGGCTCAGGTCGTGATTTCAGGATCTCAGCCCTGCTTTGGGCTCCACACTCAGTGTGGAGTCTGCTTAAGACTCTTTCTCCCTCTCCCTCTGTCCCTTCCCCCATACTCTCTCTCCCCCAGATAAATAAATAAAATCTTTAAAAAAGAAAAATCATTGTTATGGCAATGTGGTCCTACGGCACCTACTATGTGCCACATGCTCTAGGTCTATTCTTTCATTTAATCCTCAGAAAGACCCCGTGATGAGAGGACTGTGATTAAACCTCTCTGCAAGGCAGAACCAGAAATACGAAGAGGTGGACTGACTTGCCCAAGGTCACACAGCTGGTAAGCAGCAGAGTTAGGATTCGAACCCAGGCTTCAGAATCTACACTTAAACACCACGTCTGCCTGCTTGCCCAGTGGTCCTGCCATGGCTGCCCGGGTGAGGCTGGAGGACAAGTTAGAGAAAGAAAAAGAAGCTCTAGGTTTGCAGGTGGCACCTAAGGACGCTCTCTCCCAGGAGTCTTGGACCCAAATAGCTTGGCAAGGTTTTCTTAGGCACTTACAGTGTGCTGCATGTTCTGGACAAGAAAAGAGCAACAACACTAGTCTTGAGCTGTTCACCTTCCTGCCAAGACTCTACCTGCAATACCTCTCCCAGCCTCTCATCCAACAGCCAGGAGCTAAGCACCTATTGAACGCCAATATTTGCATTCATATTTAACAGATGCACAGAGAGCCCAAGCAACTTGCCAGGGACACACAGCAGTTAAGCAGGAGTCAAGAGGCTCCCTGCTCCATCTCTCCAGTCTCCCATTAACCTTCAGAGCCCCCCACCCAGGGGCCCCTCCTAGGGATCATCAGCATTTTGTTCTTTGGATCCACAGTCCTGTTGAAGCATCTTGGTATTTGCAGTGTCTAAGAACCAGAGCACGCATTTGCTTTCTCTAGAGGTCTCTCTGCTCCCTAGGGCTGAGGATGCAGCCCTGATGGGGCCCAGCAGAAGCCCAGGAACCAGATGTCCCCTGGATGTCACCCCTCGGCGCATCCTCTGGAGTGGAAACTGCATCCCTTATCCCTCAGGATGTCCACTGCATCTGCTTCTTTCTCCAGCTGGACCCCACCCATCCCAGGCCCCCTCATCCCATCTTGTTCTCCCCAGCAGCCTCCTGACTCCCAATTAACACTCTGGCCTCCCTCTGCTGGACCTGGGCCACCCTGGAGAAGGGGGTGGGGGTGCTGCTCCATCTGGGCATGACTTCCTCCCACGCCGAGGATGGGAAATGATCCCCAATGCTAAGAGCTTGTTCTGGAGGAAGAAGCCAACTTGGGCTTTGCTGAAGCCCCATCCCCAGCCTGAGAGCACCCCACCCCCGCTCACTCACCACCCCCACCACACACACATGGGCAAGATGTAAGGAGGTCACAACCCCCTGGGGTCTCTTACTGAAAGGTGAGGGGGGATTTTATTCATCCTCTGCCAAGCGCGACTGAACAAGAACAGAAGGCTTGAGGACGGCCACTCACCTGGACGTGCCCAGGGCAGCCCAGAGATCTAGCTGGGGCAGGACAAGAAAGGTGCCACATCTGAAATCTACATCACAAAGTGCTGGGCTGGAGGAAGATGGCTGGCCCCATGCTCGGGGAGTGGCAGAGGGGGACAGCTGAGTCACGAGTCTGCCCTAGCAACAGGGGAGAAACCTTGAGGCCAGCCCTCACATCATCACTCCGAGATCAAGTGTAATGTTTCCAACAGCAGGCCCCAAAGCCGGAGAGGAGAGACAGGAGACCCTTCTGGGCCAGAATGGGGGCCAGGGGGCTGGCTGTGGGAGGCAGGAACCTTCAGGGCTCTGGAAAGAGGGGAAGGTGAGAGGATTGTGTTGCATTTGCCGGGCAGGGTTTGTTTTTTTGTTTTACCTTTGATCCCCAGCTTCATTGAACTAGAATTGACGCACAGCACCGTGTAAATTTAAGGCATGCAAAACACGGGCTTGGTGCACTTACATATGGCGAAATGTTAACCACAGTCCCGTTAGCGAGCAACCCACCTCACCCGACAAGTTACCCTGTCATTTCTGTGCTGAGAACACTGAAGATCTCCTCCCTTAGCAGCTTCCTAGTATATAAGACAGCATTGTTAACTATACTCACCACGCTGTTGGCTGTCCAGTGGACCCGCAGAACTCACTTTGTAGCTGGAAGTTGGTACCCTCTGACCAACATCTCCCCATCGCCCCCACCCCACAGCCCCTGGTAACCACCATTCTAGTGTCTGTTTCTACGAGTTTGGCTCTTTTGGATGCCACATATAAGTGACATGACACAGTGTTTGTCTTTACCCCTCCGCCCTGCCTGGCGGAGTCTGAGCATCTATTCACTCCAGACACGGGAGGGATCCTGGGGAAACTCGGCGTGGCCTTTGCCCATGCTGTGCCCTGAAACCCTTCCTCACCTCTCGCGCTGCCCCATTCCTACTCGCCCCTCAGATCTGCTATTAAACGTGCCTTCCTGGGAGAAGCCCTCCCTGACCCCCTAATTGGGAGAGGTGGGGGTGTCAATTTCACCTGGCCTGGGGCAGGCAAGATTCATCTCAATATTTAAGGGGAAAACACCTAGCAGGAGGGCTAGAGGTGGGGCCTCCAGCCCCTGAGAAAGGGGTCCCCCCCGGTCTCAGAGCGACGATCCCAGGTCTTTACCCTCAAGCTCACCTGCCTTCCCCCTGAGTGGTTTACCTTGGTTGTTCTTTTCTGATTCCGCCACCTGTAGCTGAGCAACCTTGAGCAAGTTACTCAGCCTCTCTGTGCCTCAGTTTTCTCATTTGGGAAATGGGTACAATAACGGTGCCTACCTCATGAGCACTCGCCTCAAAGCAAGTGCTCTATCATTGGGTCACACGCTTATCATTGACTCTCTGACCTCCCGAGTTCGGACAGCCCCCTGGGCAGCAACGGGATTGCGGGGGGCCTCCTGTGGCTGCACTGAGTACTGCATCCCTCCAGGCGCGCTCTACATCACCTGGATTCTAAAGGTTCTAAGTCACCAAAAAACAAACAAAACACTTTTTAAGTCAGTCCAAGCTTGTTTAAGTCAAAAGAGAATGTGCTGGCCATAGCAGCCTTTGTATTTGCTGTGCTTTCCCCCTAGAATGCCCTCACCCCCTCAGCCTCCCTCTTAACATTCAAATGTCAATGTCACCTCCCCTGGGGAGCCTTTAGGTGGCTCCCTAGTTACTCAGGACTGAGCATCACCTGTGTGCCAGGCCCTGTTCTAGGCGCTAGGGATGCTGCTATGGACCACACAGGTGAAAACCTCTTCCCTCAGAGCTGGCATTGCATTGAGGGAGAAAGAACCAACAAAAATAAGTATTCCACAGTGTCAGGTGGTGACTCGTGCTAAGAGTAAAATAAACCAGGAAATGGGAGAGAAGGTGTGTGGATGTAATCTGGAAGTGGGGGGAGGGGCGGGCCTCTGGGCGGGTGGGGGGGGGGTTGATGTGTGAGATGAAACTTGAAGAACAACGTGAGTGGCCATGGCAATATCAGGGGGAAGAGGCAGGATGGTGACCTCAGTGGGGTTGCCGTGGTGTTGTTGCTGACTGTGTCCCCAGTACCTGGACCAGCACCTGGCACATAATGGTACTCAATAAATGAAAGCCCAGTTGTGGGCTTCAGGAACAGCTTGCTCAAGGCTGAAATGATGGCTCTGCGGCCATAACCCTCCTCCACCCGGTGGCTTTGTTCTTACAAGAAGCCTCTCCCTGTTGTCTAAGATGGGGACTCGGCTCCCAATGCTACTCAAGCCTCCAAAGTTCCCAGAATTCCCTGCAAAAGTCTGGACATGCCCATCCCCCAATCAACCCCTGAGGCCTGGAGATGGGGATGTGGGAGTGGCTTGGGGCTGAGTCACATGCCCTATCCAGACCACACTCCGAGGGGAGAGGGAGACCCCATGGGACATCTGGGGTTGCAGGGTGGTAGGAAGGAGAAATGGATGCAAAGAGCCAGTTTCCCAGAATAATTATAAGAGGTTTAGTAAGCTAGTAAATGACAGCCTGGGAGCTCCTGGCTCAAAGCAGCCCTGAAATTTCCAGCACTGTCTGGTGGCCACCAGGAGCCACTGGGCTAAAGGTGGGAGCGTTCAGCATTAGGGAAATTGAGAATGCCAAGGCAGCCAGCTCTTTAGAGAAAGAGGTAAATTGAAGGCAGCTCAGGGTGGGCTCCCGGGGGCCCTCATGAAATGGAGGGGCTGCTGGCAGAGGCCAGAGCTGGCTTACTTGGACTTGTTCCTCAAATGGGGGCTCAAGAGGCTACGGGGGGGTGTGGCTAGCAAACCCACCGGCAGGCCGTCCCTCAGGTCTGGTCTGGGGTGGGGATGGTATGGAAGCAGAGCTGCAATCTGGTAGGAGCTCCAGGAGCAGTCTGGTATTTATGGAGTACCTGCTGTATGCCTGAGCGCTGACCTAACCTTCCAAATTCAGGACAAAAGAAACAAATGTTTGCTGTTGAATGAACCCCTCTCCCAGCGGCCTGTAAGGTTGTTATTACCCAGCCTGCAGGGAGATTCAGGAAGACCAAGGGTGAGGCCAGGTCAGGCTCTGTGAGGTTGGGGGGTCACCGCCCTGAAAGCTCCTGGAGCACCAGCGGGAGGGCCAGGCACCTAGAGGCCCGTGGGGCCACCTTGGGTTGGATTTTCACTCCTGCCCTGACTGTGCAGGTCAGCCCCATCCATGTGTTAGCTCCACATCTATTGAGAACCCACCCAAGGGTGAATAAAACCCACTGGGCCCCTGCTCTCATGAAACTGTCACTCTCCCCGTCTCTAGCCTCAGTTTTCTCTTCTGTGAAATGGAACCAGCCAGGCCCACGGCAGGTCAACCCCCCAGAGGGGAGCTCTGGGAGGGCAGGGGCGGGCTGAGATTTATTCAGCCGCCCTGGGCACGGTGCCTGGCACACGGGTGGCGCCCAATACAGGCTTGTTTGAGCAGGACTAGCCCTCAATAAGTAACAGCTGTTGTGGATGCCGGCGGAGCGGGGCCGATGCCGGCGAGGGAAGGGGCTCTCCCCTCCCCCACCCTCCACCCCCTCCCCTCTCCCCTCCGCGCCCCATTCCTTCCCCTTGCCCCCCACGCGACGGTGCCTCCTTCTCCATCCCCCACCTCCTCCCGCCTCTTTCCATTCAATCTCCCCTCCCCCACCAGCCCTACGCCTCTCCCTCCTTTTCCCCTTACCCCTACCCAATTCTTCCTCCCTCCCCTCCCCCCACCCCGCCTGTCGCCCCTCCCCCACCTGCCACCTTACTCTCCCCCCGCACCCAGCCCCCACGGCGGGGCCGGTCCGGGCGGGGCCGCCCGGGCTCCCGGGTCCCTGGCTCGGGTCCAGCTCGCGGCCCAGGCCGGGCGGCGGCGGCGGCGGGCGGGGTTCTGGCCGCGCGCGGTTTGGGGGTTTTTTATAACCCTGGCAGGCGGCTCAGGAAGTGCCTTCCCCGCGCCCCCTCCCCCGGCCACGCCGCCGCGCTCGCTCCCTCCCTTCCTGCGCAGGGCGGCGAGACGGCGGCGGAGACGGCGGACGGAGGCCCGGGCGGGCGGGCGGCCGGCCGCAGGTAGAGGCGCGGGCGGCTCGGCAGGGAGCGGGCTCGGCGGGGCCGGCGGGCGCCCAGGGGAGGGGGCCGGCGCGGGGTGCCCGGGGGTGACCTTGGGTGTCTGCGTCGGGCGGGCACGGCCGCGGGCCCCGGTCTGTTGGGCCGTCCAGCCTCGGGGCTTGTGTCGGTGTGTGATGTCCCTAAGTGTGTGCGACACTGAGGTCATGTGGGCGGCTGTCTGGGTGTGTTTGCTGCGTGTGGGTATGTGTGTCGGGGTGCGTGTGCGCATCCACGTACGTGTGAGTGTTGTGAGTCGGCATGTGTGTGTCCGCGTGAAATGTCCCTGCGTGTCTGGGTGTGTTGGAATTTGTGTGCGATCATATGGGGTGCTGTGTGTGTGCAGAGGTGTGAGTGTAAGCCAGTGTCTGCTGGGTGTGTAAATGTCTAGGTGAGTGTGAGTGTCTCGGTGCTGCGAGTGTGTCTGAGTGTAACAAGTGTGCAAATGCCCGTATGTGGGTGCATCTGGTGTGTATGTCAAGTTCTGTGGGACTCTGAGTTTGTCTGTTGTCTGGTGTGTGTGAACGAGTGTGTACGTGTCTGTGCGTGTAGGCCCAAGTGTGTGTGTGTCTCTGGGTTGTCTTCTGTGAATGAGTGTGTACGTGTGTGTGCACATAGGTCTGGGGAGTGTGTGGTTGTGTGTCGTGTGCGTTCGCCTCTGGATGTGTGTGTTCTGAGCGGGTGGGTGTGTTGGGCCGGGAGCCCTTTGTGGGTCTGCGGTGTCCGGGTGTCGGTCCCCGGCTGCGCAGGTGTGGTCACCCTCGAGGGTGTGCGTCGCTACCAGTGTGTGTTTGTGTGTCTGGGTGTGGGAGTGGCATCTCCCGCTTCCCTTGAGTGGGTCACCCAGGCCACAGCCGTCTGTCTCCGAGGGTCTCCAGCCCGTCGGGCTCAGGGCCTTTAATTAGTGGCTAGTTGAGGGGGACCCGCCGGGGCGCCGGCCCCCTCCTCCCGCGGGCCGCGGGCGGGCCTTTGTCTGCTCTCCCGGCAGGGTCTGCCTCCCGCCCAGCCAGATGTGCAGCGCCTGGAGGAGGCCTCTGCCCGGGCGGCCTCGGCCGTGGCCTCCACAGAGTGGCCAGGTCTCCCCGGCACGGCCCAGGAGGTCTGGGTGTGGAGCGGCGGGTCCTTCCCGGATCACCGGGATGGGATGGAGCCTCCGCTGTTTCCGGGCCGCTTCCGCGCGGCATTTCCTCCTCCAGCGCTGGCACCGTCCCCGTGCTGGCCGCCTCCCTCCTGCCTTCTGGGAGGAGGGGCTGGGAGGAATGGCCAAGCCTGGGCACGCGCGCGCGCGTGCGTGCGTGTGCGCGCGCACACAGCCACACGGGCACACGCATGGCCACACACGGGGTCACATGGGCACACACACCACACAAAAAGTCACCTACATACATACTTACACGGTTACACACACACACACACACACAGAGTCATGCACACACCCCGGTGTAGGTCCCCTGCTGTTGCCCCCAGCCAGGCTCTGGCCGGGAACCCCCTAACCTCCCTGCCATCAGTATCATTTTCTCCCCAGACCCACTGACCTGTTCCCAGTAGCCCCAGTGCCCTGGGCAGGTCACACCTCACCACCACCCTGCAGGCGGGGCCACTGACCCAGATCCTCTTTCCCACCTCGCCCTGGTGGGACACCTGTGTGCCCTCCCCCTCCAGATCCCCCCCTCCCCATCCCCACCCACCTATGCCAGGTCCTTCCACACCCTCCCCCCACACCTCACCTGAGCCAGAAGCACAAGGGAAGCTGTGAGGTCATTGGGAGAAGGGCCCCAGCCCTGGAGGACAGGGGTGAGGACCTCAGGGGTGGGGAGCAGGAGAGGCTCAAAGACACTGCAGCCAGGACCAGAGCCACAGAGCCACTGGGGGAGGAAGATTCTGCACCAGGCCTGGCAGTGTAGGAAAGAAGGAGAGGGACAGGATTGGGGGAAGGGGGCTCCAGCCTCACGCTGCAATGAGGCATGGGAGGGGAGGGGGGTTAAGGCAAGAGGAGGGCCGGGGAAACTGACCAGGAAGGGGTTTAATCAGAGCTGGTCAAGGTCTCCAGGATGGAATAGGGGAGAGGAGGCAAGAGGAGATGGGGGCAGGGGGAGGCCGAGTAGGGCATGAGGGAGCTTTGGTGGGGGACTAGGAACTGAGGGAGGATGAAATCCAAGAGGAGGTTCACCAGGGTCAGGGAGAAGGACAGAGTGTTCTCAGCCACCCTGGAACTCCAGACCCAGCCCAGCTCCTCCTCACTGCCCCCTCCCCGTCCAGGCGCTGAAGAAGAGGCACTGAGGCCCAGAGGGGCTCGCACACAGGTGTCCAACGCCAGGCCGTCAACTGAAGCCCCCAAAAGGTAAAAACAAACAGAAAAACAAGGGGTAATCATTAGCCCAGCTGAAGGGAGCCATAGGGTCGCAGAGTGTCTTGGAGTGAGCTCCCCATTGCTGGAGGGGTCCAAGCAGAAGCGGGTAATTTCAACTTCTAAGTCTGCATCTTGTTGAAAACCTGGCTCCCTCCCTCATGTGCTGAACTGCCCTGTTTGGAGATCGACTCTCAGACTTGGCCAGGCTGCAAAGAAAACAAGACAGTGTGTGATTAAGGGGGAAACAGCACAGAGGAGGAGGAGGAGGGTGGAGACAGGAGTGGGGAGGAGGGTTTGGCACAGGGTAGTGGCCCAAAGTGGTTTCTGTGCGCAGCAGGCTGGCCTGGGGCAGATGCCAGAGAAACTGAGACCTGCCGGGCAGGCCTAGAGCTTCCAGAAAGAATCTGAAAGGAGAAGGAGCCGAACCAGAAGCAAGGCTGGAAACAGAGGGTGGAGGAGAGGTCACGGGGACAGACGCCACCTGTAGGGGTGAATAATGCTACCCCGTGGCGGGGGATCCAGTGGCAGGGCCTAAGTCAGATGGGGTTAGTGGGAGGAGCCAAGCACTGGCTTCTGGTTTAATCTGGGCTGAAAATGCCCCCTGACCAACACAGCCTTCAAGCGTATCCCAGGCCAGCCTCCCCTTGCTGCCCTCCTGCATGCTCCTCTCAGGCACTCTGCCCAGCCACACTGGCCCTTGTGGTCCTGGGTCAAGCTCCTCCCTGCCTCTGGGCCTTTGGCCCTGCCGCTCCTCACCCTGGGCACCTTCTCCTGTCTCCACGTGATGAGTTTCTTCTCATCCTCCGCACCCCTGCTTCTGAGCCTCCCCGTTATTTCTGGAGAACTTGTCACTATCTGAACTCCTCTTGTTCGGTCACTCCCAGGAGACAGCCCCTTGGTGGGCAGGGACGGCATCTATACCATGCATATCATTAGCAGGGAACGAATCCTCGGGATTATCGTGGAAATGAAGTGAAATGGTGTGAAAACGCTCAGGCCAGTAGCTGGCACGCGTAGTAGATGCCCACAGAGTCAAGATCCCTGTGTATCCTCAGAGTATAGTGAGGATGAGGGGGGTGGGGACAGGGGGACGGGGGACTTCTGCATGAGGAAATGCAACGGGCATCCCTGAGGCTGGGAGTGAGGGGCTTTGGCACTGGCCACACTGGGCAGCAGGACCAGGCACCTGCCCCCCCCCAACCCAACTCCTCTCTCCCAGGAGCCCGGTGATGCTGCCCAGGCTGTGAACAGGGGAGGCGGTGCTGTGGGGGCTGCCGGCAGCCGGGGCTGGAGAGAGACATGTGGACACGTGGTCTCTATGGCTCCCGCCTGCCAGATCCTCCACTGGGCCCTCACCCTGGGGCTGGGCCTCACATTCGAAGTCATACACGCCTTCCGGTCTCAAGGTAGGGGTGTTCAGGGGCAGCATGGGGAGAGAATAAGGAGCCGAGGAAGGGTCAGTGGGGCTGGGATGGCAGTCACTTGGGGGAGGGCCCTGGGGTCAGCGAGGCCAACATCATTTGCCCTGTAGCCCAGCAGCAAAGACACGGATCATTCCCAGGGCTCGCCCCAAGCCTCTGACCCTCGCCCACAGATGAGTTCCTGTCCAGTCTGGAGAGCTATGAGATCGCCTTCCCCACTCGAGTGGACCAAAATGGGGCCCTGCTGGCCTTCTCGCCCCCGGCTTCCCGGAGGCAGCGTCGGGGCACAGGGCCAGCCCCAGAGTCTCGCCTCTACTACAAGGTGGCTGCACCCAGCACCCACTTCCTGCTGAACCTGACCCGCAGCCCCCGCCTTCTAGCGGGGCACGTCTCCGTGGAGTACTGGACACGGGAGGGCCTGGCCTGGCAGAGGGCTGCCCGGCCCCACTGCCTCTACGCCGGCCACCTGCAGGGCCAGGCCGACAGCTCCCATGTGGCCATCAGCACCTGTGGGGGCCTGGTGAGCGGAGGGTTCTGGGAAGCAGGGGGAAATGCCCACCAGTTTGGGAGTTAAGAAAAATACTTCTAAATATAGGTCAGAGAAGGAATCCTGGTGGATATTTTTAAAACATTTTGAGCTAATCACAAGGATCAGTTATTTTAGAATGTAGCTAAAGCAGAACTTTGAGGACAATGTGTAGCCGTCGGTCAGGCTGTAAATGAATGAACCCAAATTGCACCTCAGGAAGGTAAAAAAGGAGAAGCAACATAAACCCAGTAAGACGGAAAGAATGAAATCGTAAAGACAGAGATAGGGTCCCGTGGGTCCCGGGAACCAAAATCTGATCCAAGCCCTCCGCCCACTCCCCAACCCCCAGCATGGCCTGATTGTGGCAGATGAAGAAGAATATTTGATCGAGCCCCTGCAAGGTGGGCCCAGAGGGGCCCAGGGCCCAGAGGAGAGTGGCCCCCATGTGGTATACAAGCGCTCCTCTCTGCGTCACCCCCACCTGGACACAGCCTGTGGAGTGAGAGGTACCTCTGTCTTCCTGGGGTTGGGCAGAGGGGCTGCACATCTTTGCCTTGAGGCCGAGGCAGGCAGCGGTGTCTGATGGCCCAGCAGTGAGTGAGACAGGTTGCTCAGGTGTAAAACCCTCCGTCTCCAGGATGACAGTGTGATCAGACAGCTAAGTGACCGAGGAGTGGCAGAGAGTCGAGCCACTGCACAGTGCAAACCCTGTTCAGAAGGTCCGATTTACAACCAGACTTGCAGGAGGACAGGAGTCTGATCAGACGTGCAGGGGGCGGGGGAATAAGAAAGCTGGATGAGATAGATATTTATAAGGGCCATCGTCCAGCTGCAGGGACAAGTTCGGAGCCCTGGGACGTGACATGAGGTGCGCAGTCCGACCGTCTGGGAGTGGGACCCCGTGTCGCACCTACAACCACAGTCGGTTGTACGAACGGAAGGGTGGGTCGTTGCACAGTCGGACGGCCAGTGAGACCGGTTGGGCGGTCAGACCCTCCAGCAGTGGGGTGTCCCCCAGCTGCACAGCTGGGCAGCGCGTTGACGAGAACGTGGCACGGAAGGCCACAGAGTCCCACCAGCACACAGCTCCCGTGCTGAGGCGGGCGGCTCCACGCCTACGGTTGGGCAATGGAACTTTCAGGAAGTGGCACAGTCTTGCTGGTTGTCGTGGGGCCCGGGGCGGCCGTGCCACCGACCCGTGTGATGGCGTGGAGCCTGTCGTCTGGGTAGCGGGCTGTTGTAGAGCCAGACGTTGCACAACCAGGACCCCCAGTAGCCGAAGCATGAGTGGTGTGACGGCCTAGGGGGCAGATGCGCCGTCAGACAGGGTCGGTCGTGGACATAAGAGTAGGCAGCAGAATGACCAGAAATTGTCCATCCAGACGAGAAGCCGTGGAAGGGGCGGCCGTGGTGGCTGCGCACGCTGAAGCCGCCACCTGCCAGGCCCCTGGGGAATGAGACTGAGCGTGGCCAGCCAGGCCTGAAGCGCTCGGTCAGCCGAGAGCGCTACGTGGAGACCCTGGTGGTGGCTGACAAGATGATGGTGGCCTACCATGGGCGCCGAGACGTGGAACAGTACGTGCTGGCCATCATGAACATTGTAAGTGCCTCCCCCTCCCTGGCCACGGAGCCCCGGGACCTGGAGCCGGCCTCCTGAGGTCAGGGAACCCGAATGGAGGGGGTGGGGTGAGAAGGGTGGCCGGGGTCTGGCAAGGAGTGAGGAGAAGCAGCCTCGCTGGGCGGCCAGGAGCGTGGACTCAGCAGCCTGCGGGGCCCGGCCGAAATCTCGGTTCTGCTGCTTTTTAGCCGGGCGCCCTTGGACCAGTCACTGCCCCTCTGTGCCTCGGTGGCCCGATGTGCTGACATAACATTGTGTGGCAGTGCTGTGTTCCGCCCTAGCCCTGCTTCCCTCCCCTGGGCTTTCAAAGTTGTCTGGAACCTTCCAGGGTTTCTGTGGGTTTCCGCGTGGGACAGTGATGCCCCAGGCTCCAAGATCGCTGCACACTGTGGCCCCCCTCTCCCCTGGGCACTTCCTTCTTCTCCCTCAGCACTGTCTCCAGAGCTCGCTGCCCCTCACACTTCCACCTTCTTCTGGTGATGCTCAAATTGGTACCTTTATATATTTTTTAAGATTCTGTTCATTGATTTGAGAGAAAAAGAGAGAGCACACAAGCAGAGGGGAGGGGCAGAGGGAGAAGGAGAAGTAGACTCCCCGCCGAGCAGGGAGCCCAACGCGGGGACACGGGGCTCGATCCCAGGACCCCGGGATCCTGACCTGAGCTGAAGGCAGATGCTGAACCGACTGAGCCACCCAGGCGCCCCCAAACTGATACCTTCAGACAGCCGCGGAATGAGACCAAATGTGCACTCTCTCAGGCCGCCTCTGGGCAGAGACGCTTGAGGCTGCTGCAGGGGTGGGTAGGGATGGAGGACAAATCGACAAGCTGAATGGGGGTGGGTCAGAAAGAAATGTACTGGTAAGCAACCCGCGCTTTGTAGGCAGCCTTACCCAGACACGAAGCCCACTTGTGGCACCTTACCCGCTGTGTGTCCTAACCTCTCTGTGTGTCGGTCTGCCCCTCTGTAAAACGGGAATGATAATTGGACCTACTCGTGCGAAGATCTGCACAGCAGGCTTAGTCCGAGGCCCCGCACACAGGAGATACTTGGTGAAAGAGAGCTATTGCCACTGTTTCGCTTTTTGTCTCCTCCTCTGGGCCCCTCTTAAGACTCGGTCTCTCTTGTTTCTTGGAGGTCAGGTTGCCAAACTTTTCCAGGACTCGAGTCTGGGAAACATCGTTAATATCCTGGTGACACGCCTCATCCTGCTCACGGAGGACCAGGTGCGAGGGCCCCCCCCACCTGCCCCTGCCCCTGCACGTGCCCCCCGGGGTGGCTGGCGCCCATGCCCCTCTGTCTGTCTGCAGCCCACCCTGGAGATCACCCACCATGCCGGGAAGTCCCTGGACAGCTTCTGTAAGTGGCAGAAATCCATCGTGAACCGCAGCGGCCATGGCAACGCCATTCCGGAGAACGGTGTGGCCAACCATGACACAGCGGTGCTCATCACGCGGTGAGGGGCGGGGAGGCCTCCAGGACGTGGGCCGGGGGAACGAGTGGTCCCAGGGACCATCCAGGTCCAGGCAGGGGTCACTTCTGCTGGGAGATGGGAGAGGCTGGGGAGCCAGGGGTGGGGAGGGGCTGCTGGGAGCCTGAGAGCCGCGGTGCGGGGGGCGAGGGGAGGCAGGGACAGTTGGGCCACCGCTTGGACACAGACACACTCGTTCACTCAACGTCTCATTGATGCAGTCGGTCAGTCACATGCGCACCCCAGCATCCCCGAGGTCCGCTGGGGGCAGAGCGCGGGGCTCCAGGCGAGAGGCAGGTAGTGCCTCCCAGGCAGAGGGGAGCCTCCGGAGCTGGTCATGGTGTCACCAGCAGGGCTTAGGGAGGTAGCCCAGCCCCTGACCGCCCCCCTCTCCTTCCACAGCTATGACATCTGCATCTATAGGAACAAACCCTGCGGCACACTAGGTACTTCACCCCTGTAGGTTTCAGGCACCCGTGAAGGCAGTGGATGGGTGCCCCCGGCCCGGCCCTGGCAGGGTGGGGACCTGGCAGGGTGGCCGGGCCGGCCAGCACAGCCTGAGCCCAGTCTCACCCCACGCGCCCGTTCCCCAGGCCTGGCCCCCGTGGGCGGCATGTGCGAGCGGGAGAGAAGTTGCAGCATCAACGAGGATATTGGCCTGGCCACTGCCTTCACCATCGCCCATGAGATTGGACATACGTGAGGCCGGGGACACCGCAGGGTGGGGCGGGGGGCAGGTTCCTCAGCCCTGGTGGTGGAGCTGACCAGGCTGCTCTGCCCAGGTTTGGCATGAACCACGACGGGGTGGGGAACAGCTGTGGGGCCCGTGGCCAGGACCCGGCCAAGCTCATGGCCGCCCACATCACCATGAAGACCAACCCCTTTGTGTGGTCGTCCTGCAGCCGCGACTACATCACCAGCTTTCTGGAGTGAGGACGTGCCCGCGTGCCCGCCCACACGCCCACTCACCTTGGCTGGGCGGGGAGGGGGGAGGGTCTGGAAACCAGAGCTGCCTCTGAGAGGGGTCCTGTTCCCTGCAGGGCTGCGCCCTAGGACCCGCACCCCACCGGGGCCCCTGAGCTCTTCGCCTGCAGCCCCCTAACATAACAGCTCCTTTCTTCTCGCCACAGCTCAGGCCTGGGGCTGTGCCTGAACAACCGGCCCCCCAGACAGGACTTCGTGTACCCCACGGTGGCACCTGGCCAGGCCTACGACGCAGACGAACAGTGCCGCTTCCAACATGGAGTCAAATCGCGTCAGTGTAAATACGGGGTAGAGAGAGCCTTCCTGCTTTCCTTCCTGGGAGGGGAGGGGCCGCAGGGTGTGGGAGAGCCGGGAAGGGGGTGAGCCCCCGCAGGGGCCAGGGGGAAAGAGGTGCACGGGTGTACAAATGTCCCGTGCACTCAGACAGTGACGGGGATGAAGAATGGGCTCTCCTGGTCCTCCAGACCCCTGATTTTGGGGGCCGGGCTGGGGAGACCTTGGGTACCACCTTCTGTCCAGCCTATCAGGCCACCTGTGGGCTGCAGCAGGACTGAAGTCCCAAGCCCCCTAATTGGGCAGTTTTTCACCAAACATTCCAAATGGGGTGGAAATAGTTCCCTGGGGACGGACCATCTTTCCCACTTGGCAAAGAACTGGGCAGAGCCTTCCAAGGACACCCTGTCTTCATTCCCCACATCCCCCACCAACTGGTTCACCAAGATCGCCTGGCCCTGATGCTTGGCTAGACAAGCTCTGAGCCTCCGGACCACCCCTCACTCTTTGTGAGGTTTAGATTGACTTCCCAAAGCCCCGTCCTTTTGTAGAGAAGCAAGCTGGGGGTCCCACTCCCAGCCGCCCACAGGAAGCTGGAGGCCTGCTGGCTTCCTCAAGACTGCAAAGATCAGAGTCTGGACGGCCATGTCCAAGCTAAGGCCATGTTCACGCAACACAGGAAAAGGCAACTGTTGAAATGCCCTCACTTCATCCCAGGGCAAGACAAGGAGACAAACCCTGGAATCATTTCTATTTCCTCTTGCCCACCCTCCCCCAACTTGGCTGGTAACTAACTGCAGCACCCTTAACGAATTTCCAAAGAATCTGGAAGCCACCATTGAGCATCTGCTGTATCCCAGGTATCCTAACAACGATGACAATGGCTGACATTTACTGAGCACCCACTATGTGCTAAGCATGTGATACATATCATCTCATTTAAACTCTTGACCATCCTGCTACTCCCACATTACAGATAAACGGACCGAGGCATAGGGAGGGTGCCTTGCCCAAGGTCACAGTTCAAGAACATGTCAGAGCTGGGACTCAAATCCAGGTCTCTCTGGGACTCCAAATTTTATAATGAGGTGGGGGAGGGGAGAAAGTGTCAGAATATGGAGCATGGACCAGTGCTGGCTGTATGTTGAATTGATTCTTTCTTTTATTTCTCCAAGGAACATCTTCCCGGCGCCCCTGGCAAAGGGGGAAATTATTGACTACATATAACTTGGCTAACGTGTGTCAAGAGCTGGGCCTAGTGCCTAGTCCAGAGATAGCTGTGGTCACTGTTACACAATAACAGGGAGTTTATGCAATCTCTTTCGCACGCCTCTCAGACTTTTATGTAGGCAAGGCCCATCTCCCAGATGAGAAAATAGAGCGAGGGGTCCCTGTCGCAATTCCCCAGCGGAGCTGAAGTCTCCCAGAGCGGCCCAGAGCCCGTTCATATGCACCACAGCGCCTCCTTGTGGAGAGGAGGAAAAGCAGCACTGGAATAGCCGGTTCTCTTTAAGAGGGGTCCGAAGTGGGATGAGGGGGCCCGTGATATTTTTACAAATGGCCGGGAGGACACAAGCCAAGAGAAGCCAGAAAAGCAGGCTGGAGTTTTTAGCTGAGACATGTCCTCTGAAGGAGCAGAAGGCAGGGACTCTGGAGGACGGTTGAGGGAGAGGACTTGAGAAAAACTTCCCGAACTTCTCATGTGTGTGCACGTCTTTCAGAGGCTGGCCCTTCCTACAGCCATTGATTGGCCCAAGCCCAGATCGTCAAAACTTGAAAGGATTAGGTTCAAAGAGGAAATGGCACATGGTTATAAAAAGGAGAATGAAGGCTCTCCACTGAGGGGGGGGGGGGGGGGGGCGGAGACCCTGGGAGGTGGGGCAGGATGTAGGCTAGAGGGTCAGAGATTTGGCCACACCTGAACCCAGTGGGGTTGGTCCAGGGACATTCACCTAAAGGGTCAAGAGTGACTTTCTGGGACTGGTCCAGCCCAAGAAGGATTTGGACAGGAAGGTGGGCAGATTTTTCAGTGGGAGAAGTAGAGGAAATGTCCCACCCAGACCCAGCCTGACCTTGTTCCTGCCCAGCCTTCCATAGAGTAAAAGCTCCAGGAGCTTCCTCAGTTTGGGGGGCGGAGGGGGGGGGTGGCAACAAGGAGGACCACCAGCTGGAAAAAATTAGAGATGAGGCCTTTGACCTGAGCCATCTTCCAGGCCCGAGTTTTCAGAATTCCTGTTCTCCCAGGGGCCCCTGCACCCATCCCAACAAGGAATGCAGAATCGTCTCCATTCCTCAGCAGGTCTGGAGACTCAGAAGGTACCAGAGTGATGAGATCACAGAGCGGTCCATTAAAGGCCCGGGTTAGAACCCGGGCCGCCCCTCAAAGCTGCGTGGCCCCTCGCAAGTGACTTTTTCTGTCTGAGCCTTGGTTTTCTGACCGTGAAATGGGGGTAGTAATGCCTAAGGGAGCTTACGGCACACACGGACGTTGGATAAGTGCAGCCCATAAGGCAGAGGGGAGGTCTCAGGCCATGCCCCACAGGAGGATTCAAGAAGGCTCCTGGAGACCCAGCAGAGGAGCGCCGGGGCCCCACTGCGAAGCGGCAGTGAGCGGGTCGCCGCCCGGCGGGCGGGCTGCCGGAGGGAGGAGGGCGGGGGGCGAGCCTGAGCGGACGCCTTGGCCCGCAGGAGGTCTGCAGCGAGCTGTGGTGTCTGAGCAAGAGCAACCGGTGCATCACCAACAGCATTCCAGCCGCCGAGGGCACGCTGTGCCAGACGCACACCATCGACAAGGGGGTGAGCGCCGGCCAAGGCCGCCAGCCGGGCCCCGCCCCCTGCCCTTGAGCCACGCCCACCGCGCCGCCGCTGGGGTTCTCCCGCGGCTCTGGCCACGCCTACTGCCCGCAGGTCCCGCCCATGGCCTGAGGCCACCCCCCCGCCCCCACTCCAGCCGCGCTGGTCCCCGCGCGAGTTTCACCTCCAGGCGGCGACCGTAGGCTTAGGCCACGCCCCTGTATTGCCAGGGTCCGAGTGCCCAGACCGCACCTCCACCCTCGCCCCTTCCGTCCCATCCCATGGGTGCTGAGACCTCGGGCTGGGAGGAGGGGCGGGCCAGGAAGGGGCGCCGAGATCCCGGAGTCTACGGAGCCGGACTCACCCCCTCCCTCTCCCCGCCCCCCCCCCGACCTCCGGTAGTGGTGCTACAAGCGCGTGTGCGTCCCTTTCGGGTCGCGGCCGGAGGGCGTGGACGGGGCCTGGGGCCCGTGGACCCCGTGGGGCGACTGCAGCCGGACGTGCGGCGGCGGCGTGTCCTCCTCCAGCCGTCACTGCGACAGCCCCAGGTCAGCCCTCAGGCCCCTTTGTAAAGAGAGCGGGGCGGCCCCCCTCTGTCTCCCCCCGGCCCCACATCTCTTCTGTCCCCCCACCCCCACCCCTTCCAGGCCAACAATCGGGGGCAGGTACTGCCTTGGTGAGAGACGGCGGCACCGCTCCTGCAACACCGACGTGAGTTCCCCCAGGACCCCAGGCCGGGATCCTCGGCCCCTCTTACACTTCACCCCTGCCCTGCCCTGCCCTCCCGACACCGGCCCCTGGGCCCTGGCGCCGACAGGACCTGGCTCCCCTGCAAGCGGCTGGCTCCTTCCAATTCTCAGATGACTCTCCCACCTTGAACTTGCTTGACCTCCACAACCTCCTCCAGCTATAGCGCGCCCCACCCCCTCCCTTCAAAGCCCAGTTTCCCCAAACTTCCCCCCCACAGCCCTGCCCCAAAGCCGTCGCTGAGCTCGCTGTCACCAAACCCAGGGGTCACGTTTGGGTCCACTACCGCACTGCCTTCCGACTAGGAAGCACGGCCTCTGTCCAGAACTCCCCACCCCACCCCCGCCCCCCTTGCTGCCATCACCGGGCCCAGTGCTCATGCTCCTCCTGCTACACCTTCTGTCTCCTCTTCTCCACTGCTGTCCCGTGTTTAAATGCTGGGGTTCCCCATGGCTGGTTGTGGTTTCTGACTGGGAGCGAGTCTTCTGTGCGCACACCTAATAAGCACAAGGCTTACTGCAGCAGGGGGTGCTCAGAGGGCAGGGAGAGCTTTGGAGTGGGGGGTGAGTGGTCTTCCGAGCCCCACCTGGAGGGGCTCGTGTCTCCAGGGAGTCCACACGCGTGCGCCACCCACCCCCCCCCCCCATAATGAGTGTCCCTGGCTCCTTTCTAGGCCTGCTCTCAAGAAAGGCCTCGTGGTCTGAAACCAGAAACCCAGCCATCATCCCCAGCTTGCCCCAAACTCTAATGAGTCATCTGCTCCATCTCAGATGTATTTGTCCCTCCAGCCCCACTGCCTGGACCTAGCCCGGGCCACCAACCAGTCTCACCTGGCCCTCCACAGCCTCCTCCCTGGCCTCTCTGCCTTCAGCTTCACCCCTCCAAGCCATCCCTACTCGGAGCATCCGTCCTCCATCCTCGGGGCTGTGCCCTAATTCCATCCCCCACAACTGGCCTCCATCCCGCTCCCCTCTCTTGCCCCCAGGACTGTCCCCCGGGCTCCCAGGACTTCAGGGAAATGCAGTGCTCCGAATTTGACAGCGTCCCCTTCCGTGGAAAATTCTACACGTGGAAGACATACCGAGGAGGTGAGTGAGGGACCCAGGAGGCCATGGGGCAGTGGAGGGCAGCAGCTGGATACAGCATCGTGGGGTCTGCCCTGAGCGCCCCCTCACCCAAGGGGCCGAAGAGCCCAGGATGTGGCTCAACAGTTCCTTGACTGGACGCTGGGAACCCAGACGCCCTCTGCCCAACCTGCCCAACCTTGTTGGGTCTGGAGTCTGTCCCTCTTTGCCTCACCTCCCCCGGGGAGCGAGCAGGGAGTCCCAGGTGGCCTGGCCCTCGGTCTGACGGGGCTGTGCCCCCCAGGGGGCGTGAAGGCCTGCTCACTCACATGCCTGGCCGAAGGCTTCAATTTCTACACGGAGAGAGCGGCGGCCGTGGTGGATGGGACGCCCTGCCGCCCCGACACGGTGGACATTTGCGTCAGCGGCGAGTGCAAGGTGGAGGGGGCTCCCAGAGAGAGGGCAGGGGATGGGGGAGTGAAGGCAGGGAAGGGGGGCTCACTGACACCCCGCCCCCCCACCCCCCCTACTTCCCCAGCACGTGGGCTGTGACCGGGTCCTGGGCTCCGACCTGAGGGAGGACAAGTGCCGGGTTTGCGGTGGTGACGGCAGTGCCTGTGAAACCATTGAGGGGGTCTTCAGCCCAGCCTCGCCTGCAGCCGGTGAGAGATCCCCATTCCCTCTCCCTCTGCCCACTTGGTGACTGGGGGCAGGACTGGCCCCATCACAGTAGCCAACATCAGCTACTCAGACCCAGGGGCCCATTGGGAACCCCAGAAAGTCCCAGGGGCACAGCAATGCCCCAGATCAGGGTCAGGGACTAGCTTGGGCTCTGGTGCCTAAACCTTGGCAATTAACAGGCCAAGAGGGCAGTGACCTAAACCTTTCCCCTCCCCCATCCTGGGAGCCTGGTGCTGGGCTGGAGGCAGAGAGGGGTTGACCGCTCTCCGTGGTCTGAGCCAGGGGCTTGAGGGGCTCTGTGCTGGAGGAAAAGGGTAACTAGGGGAGGGATATCTGCAGGCTGTGGTGAACTTGAGCATGCTTTCCAACCTTGGGCTGAAGGAGAGAGACCCCAGGGAGGGGGTGAGGGGGGCTCCTGGGAGCAAACACACACAGTGAGGCCCCAGTGTGGGGCTCAGGGGATGGGAGGGGACCCAGGTCGAAGTGGTGGAGCCCACTGCAAACCTAACTCTGCTAATGCCACCCTGCTAATGTCAACCCCACATGTCACCTTGTGGGTTGGGGCCTCCACAGCACCCCCGTCCCTCTACGCTGGGGGATAGGGAGTGGATCAGACCATTGTGGTGGTCAGAGAGGCAGAAAAAGTTTGGGTTCAAACCCCAGCCCAGCCACTTCCTAGCTGTCAAACCTGGGCGAGTTGCTTAGCTTCTCTGAGCTTCAGTCTTGTCGTCTGTAAAATGGGCGTGATGACACATCTGCATCACAGAGCCAGGGCTGGGGACGCAGTGCGATGTCCCAGGAAGCACTTAGTGCAGTAATGGTTAGCTGTTATCATCAAGGGCCAGGAATGGGGAGGTAGGAAGGTGTGGGGGAAGGGTCAAGTGGGCGACATCTGAGCTCCACCGTCCAGGGTATGAGGAAGTCGTCTGGATCCCCAAAGGCTCCGTCCACATCTTCATCCAGGACCTGAACCTCTCCCTCAGTCACCTGGGTGAGCTGGAGGTGGAGGGATGAGGACTGGGGGTCAGCAGGGGGTCAGCATGGCTGGGGTTCTGACCCCGATGCTGTACCCCCAGCCCTGAAGGGGGACCAGGAGTCCCTGCTGCTGGAGGGGCTGCCCGGGACCCCCCAGCCCCACCGCCTGCCCCTGGCTGGGACCACCTTTCAGCTGCGACAGGGGCCAGATCAGACGCAGAGCCTAGAAGCCCTGGGACCCATAAATGCATCTCTCATCGTCATGGTAACGATAGTGGGAGCAAGGTGCCGGAAGATATTAGCATCCTTGTGGGGACCGGAGCTTGGCTTCCACTTGATGGCCCCCCTCCCCCACCTCAGGTACTGGCCCGGACAGAGCTGGCAGCCCTCCGCTACCGCTTCAATGCGCCCATTGCCCGAGATGCACTGCCCCCCTACTCCTGGCACTATGCGCCCTGGACCAAGTGCTCAGCCCAGTGTGCCGGCGGTGAGGTCGGGGTGGGGTCAGGGACGGGCACCCGTCCCCTGGGCTCACCTGCTGGTCCCAGCAGGGCTGAGCGGGTCTCTTGGCCACCCCCAGGCAGCCAGGTGCAGGCCGTGGAGTGCCGCAATCAGCTGGACAGCTCGGCCGTGGCCCCCCACCATTGCAGCGCCCACAGCAAACTGCCCAAGAGGCAGCGAGCCTGCAACACGGAGCCCTGCCCGCCAGAGTGAGTGCCCGCGGGGGTTGCAGGGTTAGGGAGACAGAGCAGGAGTGGCAGTGCTCCCAGGATTAGGGTGACAGTGCTCCCCAGGGTGGGGTCAGGGCTCTCCTGGAGGGGGAGTCAGAACCATGACGCTCCTTAGCCTAGTCGGGGGAAATCCCGTCTCCAGCGGTGTGGTGCACCTCCCCACCCCCAGTGCGGGTGCAGGGTGATGACACTCCACGTGCGCACTGGGGGTGCTCCCTGCAGAAGCGGCAGGCATGCCTGTGCCCGGTTCCGTAAAGATGCTGGCTACTGGGGAGGAGGAGGAGGCTATGCCAGCACCCCGGACTCGGGGTGCCCTCCCTGCATACTCTCTCAGGCCCGCCCCCTCCCCACAGCTGGGTCGTAGGGAACTGGTCGCGCTGCAGCCGCAGCTGTGACGCGGGGGTGCGCAGCCGCTCGGTCGTGTGCCAGCGCCGAGTGTCAGCCGCCGAGGAGAAGGCGCTGGACGACAGCGCGTGCCCGCAGCCGCGCCCGCCAGTTCTGGAGGCCTGCCAAGGCCCCGCTTGCCCGCCCGAGTGGGCCGCCCTGGACTGGTCCGAGGTCAGCCGCCCCTTCCCGCCCCCGCACAACCCGCTCTCTGTGCAGCGGCGGGTAGGGACCGGGATGCCCATAGTGGGTGCCCACCGAGGCACCTCTCCGCAATCACAAGCCCCTCCTGCTAGACCTAGTGCCCCCGCCCCCGCGCGCGGGGGCGCGCGCGACCGGTCCAAGGTTAGCTGACCCCTCCTCGCCTCCCTCTGGACCACCATCCTCCCCCCCACCCCCGTGCGTGAGGGGACTGGAACGCCCAAGAGCATGAAACCCCTTCTCCGACTGCAGTGCACCCCCAGCTGCGGGCCAGGCCTCCGCCACCGCGTCGTCCTGTGCAAGAGCTCTGACCACCGCGCCACGCTGCCCCCTGCGCACTGCCCGCCCGCAGCCAAGCCGCCAGCCACCATGCGTTGCAACTTGCGCCGCTGTCCCCCGGCTCGCTGGGTGACCGGCGAGTGGGGCGAGGTAGGCCGGCGCCCTGGGGGCGGGGGCGGGGGCCGCGGCGGCCCAGCCGAGGCTCAGCAGCGACTCCCCGCAGTGCTCCGCACAGTGCGGGATCGGGCAGCAACAGCGCGCGGTGCGCTGCTCCAGCCACACGGGCCAGGCGTCGCGCGAGTGCGCAGAGGCTCTGCGGCCCCCGGCCACGCAGCAGTGCGAAGCCAAGTGCGACAGCGCGCCCCCTGGGGACGGCCCCGAAGGTATGCGGGACGGGAGGCCAAGGGGCACCCAGAGGGCCTTGTCCAGAGCGTGGGAGTCCTGACCATTGGCCTGGAGCACCTCCAACCACCGCAGTGCCTTTCTCTGTCCCCTCCAGGCTCTTCACCCTCTCCCTGCAGACATGTATTAAGTGCTACTGCATGCCAAGCTCTTTAGGCACCTGATCCTTCTGGGCACCCAAACTCAGGTCATTCCCGCAGCCACCTCCATGACCCTCATCCTGTTCATCTCCACCTGTACCATCAACTGCCGAATTTTTTTTCTTTAATTCAGAGTTTCTCAACCTTGGGCACTATTGATGTTTTGAGCCAGATAATTCTTGGGGGAGTGGGGCTGCCCTATGCCCTGTAGGATATTCAGTAGCGTTCCTGACTTGTGTCCGCCCCCAGTGGTGACAAGCAGAAATGTCTCCAGATCCGGCCAAATGTCTCCTGGGGAACAAAATCGTATTCCTTTGAGAACTGCTGCTTTAAATATGTCCTTTTTTTTTTTTTTTTTTTTTTTTTTCCTACCTAAGTAAATTTATTTTCCATACAGGGCAATAGATCGCTTACTCCGGGCACTGGAACCAAACTGCCCGGATTGGGCTCCCTCCTCTGTGCCTTCTAATCTGTCAAGGGGGATAAATAATACACTCACTTGAGGGGGGTGCCGCATGAGGGAGATGGAATAAAACAATCCACGTGAAACCCTTTATTAGGCACCAGGCCCTGTCCTACATCACTGGCCAAGTGGGAGCCCGCATCATTGTCGCAAACAGATGGTCGATTACCGTGAACACAAAATACTCAAATACCCTAAAAAGGAGCGACTTCTCTGGAGCTCAGGGTCCACCGTCTATTACAAAGGATAACGAGCAAGGATTACAGCCCCAAATGGATCAAAAGGATAACTGAAAGGGAATACTTTTCTCGTGATTTAATGCTGGGTCTGAGTCCCAGACCCAGCACTGTCTCTCTCTCAAAGTCCTCCAACAGCCTAATGACCGATTTACAAGTCCCCCCCCCCCCTTTGAGTTAGTTATAAGCTCCCTTTGAGAAGCAAGGAAACTGAGACAGAAAAGCTAGGAAGCTCAGTGCAGGCTGCAGACGCGCCCCTGAGGGAAGGGGCTCTGAGATCTGATCACTCCCTCCCCCCCCCACCCCGTTCTCCCGCCCCACTCCAGAATGCAAGGATGTGAACAAGGTCGCCTACTGCCCCCTGGTGCTCAAATTTCAGTTCTGCAGCAGAGCCTACTTCCGCCAGATGTGCTGCAAAACCTGCCAGGGCCGCTAGGGGGCGCGCGGCCCCGGAGCTCTACAGCTGGGCGCCGGCTGGAAGGGACCCGGCCCGCAGCTGGCCAGCCTGAAGGAGCCCGAGGGGGCGGGAGCTGGGAGTAAAGGGTGAGACGAAGCCGGAAGTTATTTATTGGGAACCCCTGCAGGGCCCCTGGCTGGGGGATGGAGAGGGGCTGGCCACCCCAGGGCCCCCTCCTCATCTCCTCTCCCAGTTCATAGTGAGACCCCCTCCAGGGTGGGTTTGAGGAGGGAACAACTGTTCGCCCTAGCGCCCTTTTCACCCACTCCTAGGGAGCCCCCAATACTGCCCCCCTTTGACCGGAATATGTACTGTGAAGAGTGGGGGTGGGGAGGGGGTCTGCCTGCGTCCTGCCCCCAGCACTGCCCTATCCCTCCACTCTGAGCTGGGGGGGAGGGGGGAGGGGGAGGGTCTATGTCCGCTATGGGGAGGGGGATTAGCACCACCCCCCTGACACCCTCCCCCTGACCAGACTAGCTACGGGCTGAGGCAGAGTTGGCAAGATCCGCCCCAACCTCTGCCCTGCCTGCCCCAGGGGGACCCCGACATCCAGGCGCCCCCATCATGGTGCTACAGGCCCTGCCCTGGGGCCCACACACCCCTCGCCAGGAAGCCCTCCATCAATAAAGTTCTGTCTTGTGTAGATTTCCGAGTGTTGGTTTGTGTGCGTTTCAGTGTGTCTGAGTCACACGCAGTCCCCACCACCGAATGGAAGCGGCCGTGCCCCCCTCCCGCAGGGGGTCCCCATCAGTCCAAAGGGGCCTGTCACCAGCACAGACGAGAGCCCAGTGATTTTACAGCTTCTCAAGGAGGGACTCAAAGCTAGCCGGTCTGACACCCGCCGTCCCCGGCCACCCCATCCCCAGGCCCTCGGCAGGCTCCAGCCGCACGGGGCTCCCGGGCCTCGCGGAAGTTCCTCAGCCTCCCGCCATCTTCCCATCTCGGGGGGCCTTTGCTGGAGCCGCTTCCTCTGCCAGGTGTACCCTCCCCTCCCCTTTTCACCTGGTTAACGCCAGCTCACCCTGCAGCCTCAGCGTCCCCTCCGTGCAGAAGCCCCCGCGGAAGCCTCCAACAAGGAGAAGGTGCCCCTGCCTGCTCATTCGCCGGGGCCTGGAGGCATTGGGGCGGTGGGCAGGCGCCAAGCCCTCGAGCAACCTCGTGCGGGAGATTCCGGGAGAGACGCGCTCCTCCCCCGATGTGGCCCACTAGGGGGCGCCGCGCCTTGCCAACGTCCCGGCGCGACGCTGTGTACCGCCCGGAGCGCAGGGATGCCCGGGTCCTCGCCTCCCTGCCAGGCTCCCAGGGTCGGCGTACGCCTCCTCCCCGCTGTGTGGCACGGGAGGTGACAACCTGTCCGAAATGCCACTTCCTAAATGTCAAGAGGAGACCGGGACGTGGCCCGCTGCTCTCCCAAGATCGGGACATGGGCCAACACTTGATGAATCCTATGTGTGCCGGGCACTGCGGCGAGGGCCTGCACCCCCGTTTTAACAGAAAGTGGGGGGCCCCGGAAGTAGCAGGGCCGGGGGGTATTAAATCCAGAGCTGACACCCCAAGTCTGGGATCTAACAGCTGCCCCCTGGTTCCTGATAACTTCCACTCATGATGTGTGTCGTCCTTCCCCCCCCCCCCCGACCCCGACCCCGACCCGCATGGCTCCCCACTGGCCTTTCTGGGGAAAAGACCCGCAGAGGCGGCTCTGGAAGAGGGAGTTTGCTTAGGGACGCCGGAACAGTCGCACATCTGAAGTGGTTTTGAAGAGACCTGAGCAGCCCAAGTGCTTCCCGAGGTTGCTCTGAACGAGCAGTCAGTCCTGCAGCCAGCTGACCTGCGTGCTATTTGCTGCAGCCTCTGTCCGCGGAGTTGGAGAAAGGGCCTTTCCGGAGCCTGGCAGCCGCTGCCATCGATCCTCGACCTCTCCCTTCAGGCTCAGAGCCCCAGACGGCCAGCATCCTCAGCCCCAGGGCTGCAGCGGGAGCTCTCTCCCCGCCCTTAGCCCAGCTTCCCTCCCCTGTAGCAGTGGCCCCTCCCGCTAAAGGAAGTGGGAGGGGGGCTGTTCTAAGAGGAACTAGGGCTGGGAGTCTGGTGCAGGAGCAGGAGCAAGGCCATGCCCGAGCCACCCCCCAGAACACCCTGAGCCTCTACCCCTGCCACGACCTATCCAGGTGCTCCCCAGAGGCCCGATACAACCTCCGACCATGGTAAGTCCTTCAAGGGCGGGCCCTGAAGTGCAGGGGTGGGGGGCACCAGCCGGGTGGAGGTGCCCTGGATGCCACCAGTCAGAAGGTGGGGCTGTGGGGATGGGCACAGCAGACCCTTTGGGGGTCCCTCACTGTAGCTCAGGTGCCCCCAGCATCCTTCACCAGGGACCAAGCTCACATCTGGTGGTGCCAGGATGCCAGAATGGTGATGGGGGACCAAGGATGGACCAGTAACTGAAGGACAGAAGATGACCCTGTGGAATCACACGGTATCTGCAGGGACAAGGACAGACCCCTTTCTCGGGGCTTCGGGAACCAGTTTCCAGCCCAGCTGGGTCACTCATCTTCCCGTGTGGCCTTGGGCAAGTCACTTCCCCTCTCTGGGCCTCGGTTCCCACATATGTCATATTTGGAAGTCAGCTGAGATGTAGAAGGTGGTCGGGGAAACTCTCAGAACTTCAGAAAGTCTATGGGTTCCACCGCTCTGAGTCCACAGCTGGGAGCAGAAGCTGGGTCAAATGGGCAATGGGGGGCAGCGATGGTGTGGTGACATCCTGCCTGTGTAGGGGTGGTCTGGTCGTAGCAATCCCAGAAACAGAAGACGGGGAGACCCGGCCTGGCCATACCACCACTGGTACCCTTCCGAGCATGTATGGCAGGGGATACTCTGCGGCCAGAGGTGTCACCACCCGGATGAGGTTGAGATCTGGTGATGATTAGGTGACAGGGTTCAGGAGACTGTCACTCACACAGGTCTAGACCCAGCAGCATCATGGCACACGTGAAGAGAGAGCCCGGGCTACTAGAAAATTTGCCCCCACCGCTCCTTCAAGCCACTTCAGCTTTCATTTTTTGTCAGTCTGTCAATGACAGCATGTGGCAGGGACAGTCACAGAGCCAGTGGTGACAACTGTAGTCTTCCTGGCAGCTGCAGCCGGCAGCTGACCAAGGTGGAGGAGGCTGGGTGGTAGACCAAGCGGCCCGGATTGTGTTAGTCTGAGAGAGAACCTCTCCTGACTTCAGAAAGCCGAGGATACATTGGGCATCACTGGCCAAGGACCCCTCTGGGTAACTCACAAACCAAACCATCAGCTAGAGCTCTGGGCTTGGGATGGAAATTCTTCGAAGAAGGAGCCAAGCCAGGAGGGCTCAGGAGATCAGATGGGCAGACTTTGATCAAAAGAACACAGGAAATGATTTGCTACTTGAAAGAAAAGCAACCCCTCCCAAGGAAGCCATATGAAATGCTTAGTCAATGGTTTGCTACGCCGACGGGCTGTGGGAGGGGAGAAGCTCCCCCAAGAGGACCACGGAGGGAAAAGAAAAAGAGCAGACCCCATCCACGAGGCTAATACTTCTATCGAGGGGTGCTGATTGCTTCCTGGAGGGATGATGACAAATGCCAGGAAGAGTGTTGAAAGATTCAATGAAACAATGTCCATAAAGCTTTACAGAGCACCTCCTATGCACTCTATATAGTAACCATCACTGTGGGTGATGCTCGTTCATTGCTGGAGTTAGTGATGGTGGTGGGTGGAGGTGACTCCTTCTCAGTCGCTGTTGAACGATGGTTCTTGGGTTGTTGGTACCACTGGCGGTGATGGTGCTCATTGCTGTCTGTTGTTGCAAGTTGGCGGTGACTGTAGTTCTCGTGGGTGTGCTGGTGGTGGTGATGGTCGCTTTTGGTGCCAGCTAGTGTGGAATGTTTGCAGTTGGTGGTGGGTCGTTGTCAGGGTTGACCCATGGAACAATGGCAGTCAGTGGTCCCTGTCCTTCGGAGTTGGGTGGGGATGGTATAGCATCCTTTTGCTGTTGGTTGGTCATGTTGGTTTCGGGATGGCTGTTTCCATGGTAGCTGGCCATGTGTGGTTATTGATGGCTGGTATTGTGAGCGTGGGTGTCATGGCGGTGGGTGATGCTAGGGAAATTGGTGGTGCGATTCGTCATTGTTTTCCTGTTTGATGTTGACTGCTGGTGCTGGTACTGAGGTTCAGCAGTTTTTGTTTGACTTTGATGGCAAGGTGGGTGAAGGCAACAACTGACTGTCCCCAGTTGGTGGTGGTGGTGGGGGGGGGGGGTGAGGGTAAGGATGATTGTAAAGTACAGACACAAAGCAGGGAGACCAGTGATGTGGCTGCTTGGTCCACAGGCAGCAGCCGTGGGGATGCACAGAGAAGGCTGCTGGCCAAGAGAGAGTTGGGGTGGAGGACTCTAGAAGGACAAGGGTCGCCACCTGTCCCCTCCACTTAGGCCAAAAGGAACCTGAGAGCCTTCCCCCCCAAGGGAGGGGGGACCTCAAGAGCCTTTGGAGGCGAGGATGCCGTTTGCACAGTGCAGGGATGCAGGGTGTGGCCCCAGAACCCCACTGAGTCGGGGGAGGACAGGACCAAGGCTGCAGTGACACGCCGGGGTGGGGGGTGGGGGACAGGAGCTGGGGGCCGGTCCCAGCAGCGGCTGCCATGGCAGCTTCACATCTCTTCCCTGCTTGCGACCACAGCTCGCAGGACCCCAACGAGGAAGGAAGTGGCTGTTTCGTTAGTCTCTCCATCTGGGGCTCTTCTCATCAGCACCCAGGAGCTGGGAGGCCAGAGCAGTTAGGGCAAATTGCAAAAGCTCCCACGTCCAGCGTCTCCTCCTGGCCTTGCACCCTGAGCCTGTGGGACCAGCCAGCTTCAGGCTGCTGCCGCTGGGCATGGTGAGGACAGCTAGTGTTTCCGCTTCCCAAGCCTGACCTCATTGAACCTGCACGGCTAGCCGCCCCCAAGAGGCCTACAGCCCTCAGTGTTCCCATTTTCCCGATAAGGAAATAGCCATCACTGTTTCCAGATGAGGAAATAACCTTCCCTTCCAGGGAGGTTAGGTGAGCTGCTGGACAACCCAAAAGTGGCAGAGGATGTCAACTCAGTGACTCCTAAGGTCATGCTTTTAACAGCCACCTTGACCTGCAACGTCCTGCTCCTCCCTACAAGATGAGGGGCCGTGGGGACTTGGGGGTACTGACATGCCCCAAGCTGCCCAACCCTCCAGCCTCATTTTGACCTGGAATCTCCACTCCAGAGAAACCAGAAGCCCCACTCCACATGGCCTCTGTCTTAGACTGGGGGGGGAGTCTCTCCGAAGAGCCAAAGTTAGAAGTTACCTCCCACCCCAGCCCTGACTCTCTTTCACAAGAGCCCCATCAGGTTGAGTCATACTTGGCTTGTGGTCAACTGTGACCACAACATCTTCGTTGCACCCCCACCCCCAAGGAAGGGACTCAGAAATTCAGTTTCAACTTGATCTAGGAGACTTGGGAGCCACAGGGAGATGGGTACTCATGACACAGGGCAGGAGGCGGCAGTCTCGTCCCAATGGTACCTCATTCATTCCTTCACTCCCTCAACAAGCATCTATCCACCAGCTCCTATGTCTTCTGTCAAACACTGATCACCTCCACTAAATGCTCTTGGGGTCACCAGCTGCCATTCCCTGAGGCATCCAGTGCACCTCCTCTCTGCATGGGCTCACTGACTCCTCTCAGTGAGAGAACCAGTGGAGGAGGTTTATTATGGAATCCATTCTACAGATGGGAAAACCGAGGCTTGGAGAAGTGAAGCAGCCTCCCCGGGGTCACATAGTCAGTCAATATCAAGCCAGGCCTCACACCCAACTGGTCCCATGCCAAAATTCTTGACTGTCCTTCCACACACTGCACTCACTTGAGCAACACCCTCTCTCCCTCTACCACCAACAACCCATGGTTTTTGTCCTCACAGGGGGCTGGGAGTGGATCTGGAGGCTCCAGGTTCCCCAGGGGCAGGCCACAGAGAGACAGAATGGCAGGGGCTGCAAGAGGCAGAGGGCCACTCAGCTGGCTGGGGGAAGAAGGAAGGGACAGGAAGAGGAACCAAGTCCTTGATGTCAAGAGAACCAGCCAGACACAGCCAGCATCAGAGAAAGGAAGTGGCCTTGAACCTCGGCCCAGCCTGAGGGCCCCAGGAGGGTAGAGACCAGACTGACCCCCCAGAGGAACCTCTGGACAGGACCAATCTTGTCTCCGCCCCATCTTCATCTGATCTGAAGCACCAACCCCAGCCACCTCTGACCTGCAGACGGGGCTAAGGGCGGCCATCCTCCCTTCCTGCTGTGTGACCTTGGAGAGGACAAGGAACCTCTCTGTGCTGTAGTTTTCTCTTCCACAAAGTGGACCTGGTCACAGTACTGACGTCAGCATGATAAATGAGGTCATTCGCGGAAGAAGCCCAGACCGCGGTGTAGCACACAGAAAGTGCCAGTGGGCTGTTAACTATCCTGATGATGGCTGTTGGTTACCATAGTTACCACCCGAAGCCCCACCCCTCAGGTCTTCAGAGAGAGGATCCACCTCCTGTCCCCCCCATCAGCGCCCCACCCACCCACTTCCCCACCGACCTTGGCTCAGAGAAAGAGCAGACCCCCGCCTGCAGCCCCTGGATGACAGCAGCCCACAGAGGATACCACTTTGCTCCCAGATTTCATCCTCTCTTCCCACCAACATGCTCTGGTCTCCCCATCTTGAAAACAGGAAACCTGCTCCCTGACCCCTCCTCTTCCCACACCATCTTCCCCTCTTCCCCTTCTCAGCCAGACTGTCTGAAAGCCATCCTCACTCCCTGTCTACACCTCCTGACCTCCCCATCTGGCTTCTGAATGAGGTGGCCAGTGCTCTCCACGGGGGCCCCTCTGAGCCTCCGGTGAGCTGGACACTCTTCAGTAGCTCGGGGGTCTGGTCGATGGCTCCCTGCTTCTCCCAGCTGGCCCTTGTCCTCTCCAGGTCTCACCGGTCCTGGATGCCTCCAACCTCCCAGCTGACGCCCTGCTCAGCCTCTGTCGTAGGCATCCTCTCCAACCCCTGCACAATGCCGCTCCCACAGCTTTGTCCTCCCCACCGCCCTTCCCACTGCACCCCGGGGTCCTTGGTGCATCACGCCCAGCACCCCCTTCTTATAACAGACCCCTTGGCAGGCCCCCTTGAAACCCTGCGTTGAAATTCACAGACAGTGAAACACACCGACTCCCATCCTTTCAAAGACAATGTGATCTCCTGTAATTCAGAGGAGAAAGTCACTTGGAAGAAAATATGCACATAAAGATGAAGATGCTCAGGCCAGTGGCCCACGAATGCCCACTGGAGCCCCCAGGTGCTCACGTGGGGACACAGGAGCATCTAAATGAGCTGATGCCAAGTGACGCGTCAGCCATGCTAACACGATGAGCAGCTTGAGCTTCCAAAATGCCGAACAGGTCTTAGTGCAATCTGAGCAACACTCAAATCTCCCTTGATACAGGTAGTCTGGAAGATGGAGTGCGTGGCAGCCATGCAAAACATACCTAGCTTTTCTGTGTACACATAAAATAGCATTTGATCCTAGATTCCAGTGATTATAAACAGTTTTGTCACTTACATGAGCAGCTGGTAGGGTGGAGTGGGGGCTGCGGTCAAGGCAATAATTTGTGGGCCAATTTGGCACCTGCAGCCCAAATGCCAACCAGTCGTCCCCATTCCCGGGACGATGAAAATGCTCTCACAATTCTTACAGCGTCCCCAGGAGCCCTGCCGAGAATTCTCCAAGCTGCGGACAATCAAGGCTGAGTTCCTTTGCTCCGCATTCAAGGCCCTTCGGGACCTGGCCCTGGTTGACCTCCCTTCCATTCATTCACAGGCTATTGCACTCTTCGACTCGCTCATTCAAATAAGCCCTGACGCCACGTGCAGCCGGGCATTGCCCGAGCCCCCGCCCTCGGGAGCTTGCACGCCACAAGATGCAGCCAACGTACAGGGTGTCCAGCATGTGGCCAGGGCTGCGGTGAGGGGCCCCGGAGGCTGTGGGGGTCCAGAGGGAACCTCCACCTGGCCTGGGGTTGGGGAGGGCTTCTTACAGGATATGTCACCTGAGCCAAGTGTGAAGGCCAGACAGGGTGTTCTGAGCAGAGGCCTGAGCATCAGCAAAGCTCGGAGGCGCCCAGGTCAGGGCCTAAAAGAGTGTTTCCCTGGGGGCCGAAGTTACCAGCACAGAGTAAGCGCCCCAGAATCTTTTGTGGGATGGCTGGGAGCGTGATGGGAAGCCACAGATGGGTTCTCAGCCCCGGAGCGAGGAGACCAGGTTTGCCATATGAAAAACTCAGTCTGACAGCTCAGGCTGGAAGCAGTTTGAAGGGGTTCGAGCCCCAAGCCCCCACATAGGCTCCCTCCTCTGCTCTCGGCTCCTGCTTCTGCACCCGCACACTGCCTGGCACACCTTTCCTCCCAGCTCTTGACCAAAGCCCTTCTTGACTTTCGAGGCCCAGCCCAAACACCCCGTGGGCCCCAGCCACTTGTGGGTGTAGACGCAAGAGCCTGGCCTTTGCTGTCAGATGGATCCAGACTCCAGTCCCACACCCTTGGAGACAACTGAGCCGGGTCCGTAGTCAAGTGTCAAATACTTCTCGAGCCTCAGTTTCTGCCCCTAGACTCCCCTGAGCTGCCGTGAGGACTGCTCATAATATTGGCTTCACCGCCGGCCCCCCTGCATCAAGCATGTCATAGGCGCTTGGTGAATGTTAATTCCGTCCAGTGCCCCTCGCCAGGGGCCCGTCCTCACCATTCCTTGGGCTGGAGAGAAGTGCCAGCCCCTCACCCCATTTTGGATTTTGTACCCCAGAGCAGTTTACTCCCTCCCGTTAGCCCTGGAAAGTGAGGCTGCTTCTCCCATTGTACAGATGAGGCCACTGAGGCTCAGAGTGGTGTTGGATCACCCCACCTGGATTGGAACCCAGATCTACCCCCCACCAAAAACTGGCCTCATTTAATGTCTGTGGGCATTCCTCAATGAACCCTGCTCTGGCTGTCAGCATGTCCAGAATGTGACCTTGTACCTCCCCTGCTCAGGAATTCCCCAGAGTCCCCAAGAGAGACTGGCCCCTCCTCCACCTCTGTCCTCCACGCCTGCCTGCATCCTCTCCACCCCACGCACCATCTCTCTTCCCCAGAATCTGTGTGGCAAACACTGCTCAGCTTTGAGGACTTGCCTCTGATTCCCAGCATCCTTTGCTCTTGGGGTGTTCCTCTGAAGCTGGGTTTCTTTCTTTGCCACTGTTCCCTGTTCATCCGTCAGGTCATCCCTTCTAGAGCTGAGAGAGGACTCAGTCCCAGTCCCTGCCCTCCAAGAGCTCCTGGTCTGAGAATGAGGGGCTTCCTGGAGGGGGGCCATCTCATGTAGGCATGAGCACGCCTGCCAGGGAAGCTCCGGGCCGCCATCACTCACCTGTTTGCCAGACTCCTCCATGGCAGGGGTATAGTGAACAGAGCGCACCTGAGACAGCCAGTATGTTTAAGTGTCCGAGGCGCTGGATGAGCTCAGTCGGGCTGAAAAGAGAAAACATTCCAGGCAGGCTTCCTGGAGGAGGGGTCTGTTGGGGGAGAGCCTGTGTCTGAGTCTCCTCCCAGGGGCCTAAGGAAAGTCTCACCTGATTTAAAAAAAAAAAAAAAAAAACTGAGGGAGGAAATGAGAAGGGAAAGCTGTGGGGGCCGAGGAGCAGGGTCACGGCCAGCCAGTGGGGCACAGAGGACAGAGGTCACAGCCGGGACAGGCTAGGATGCGTGACCATGAGGGAGGAGGAGAGGAGGAGGAAGGAGGCCATCTAGAGGTGGAAGGGTGGGCAGCAGGTCAAATGCCACAGAGAAGTGAGAAGGAGGGTGAGTCAACCCCCACAAACAAGCCTCCCCCGGTGCCCTTTTCCCCTCCCACAGCCGCCGGAGCCCCAAGCACACTCTACCCCCCCCCGGGGCCTGGCATCCGTGATAGTGGGACACTAGGTGGAGGGATGGGAGGACAGAGCCCCCTCCTCTGGGACAGGGAGCTCGGACTCCACCTCGCCCACCTCTCCGGGTGTCCCCGAATTGGGGAAGGAGGCTGGCCGGTGGCTGAGGTGAGGCGGAATCAGAAGGAGGTGATGGAGGTGAGCCAGGTGGGGGCGCTGAGACATCAGGACCACCCCCGCCGCGCCCTCCCCCCCACCCCACCCCCACCCCTGGCAGGGGCTCACTCCCATCTGGCCACCCCCACCCCAGGGCAGCAAGGAGCGCTTCCACTGGCAGAGCCACAATGTGAAGCAGAGCGGCGTGGATGACATGGTGTTGCTGCCCCAGATCACCGAGGACGCCATCGTGGGCAACCTCCGCAAGCGCTTCATGGACGACTACATCTTTGTACCCTGGGCCGTGGGCGGGGGTGGGCAGATGATGGAGACAGGGACAGGAGGGTGACTGACCAGTGGAGGGAGGGGTGGCATGTGGATGAACGCAGGGAAGGGCGGCAGAGAGGGTGCAGCACGGAAGGGACGGACAGATGCCTGAGCAAATGAGCAGAAGGAGGGATGGGCAGTGAGAGCATCGGGTGGGAGGAGGGGACAGATGGCAGTGACAGCAGGGCTCTGCTTGGGGGCGGCTGGGGTCCTCACTGCTCCCTCCGCCCTGGGTAGCTCAGCCACAGTACATTCCATCTCTCCTTTCTGGACCCAGCTCTGTGTTTTCCCGAAGAGACCCAGAGCACATCTGAGTATCTCCATCTCTCGCTCTGAGCAGCGGGGCTCTGGAGGCCCCAGGGGATTAGGATTTAGGGGACAGGGGCCCATAAGGAACAAAGCCAGCCAGAACACCGCACAGCCCTTAACAGCACCCCAGACCTATATTGGCTCGGTGCTCATCTCCGTAAACCCCTTCAAGCAGATGCCTTACTTCACTGACCGCGAGATCGACCTCTACCAGGGCGCGGTAAGACCGGGGCCAGGTGGGAGGCATAGCCCCGGGACCCCCAGCCTCTAGCCCTGGGCTAAGACCTGACCTTCCCCATCAGGCTCAGTACGAGAATCCCCCACACATCTATGCCCTCACGGACAACATGTATCGCAACATGCTCATTGACTATGAGAACCAGTGTGTCATCATCAGGTACAGAGTGGGGGGGGGGGTCTCCACACCCTCCTGCCCAGGCCCCACAACAGCCTCAGCACCCTAGGGAACTTTGCTCAGAACTCCTGATCCAAACAGAACCTTACTGTCCCTCTCTGCCCCTGGCCCTGCTTTACTTTCCTTGTCACCCCCTGACCCATGATATATTTATTCATTCATTCTGTTATTGTCCATCTGTCCATTCGAAATGTCAGCTCTGAGACAGCAGGGATTTTTGTCTGTCTTGTTCACTACTGTTTCCCAAGAATCTGGTATAGTGCCTGGCACACAGTAGGGAATGAATGAATGAACGAATGAATGAATGATCAGGCACTAGAAAGGGCGCTTATCCCCCCCAACCTTCCCTCCCCAATGGCTGTTGATCATTCTTTCCCGCACCCACCCCCAGTGGAGAGAGTGGAGCTGGGAAGACCGTGGCAGCCAAATACATCATGGGCTACATCTCCAAGGTGTCTGGCGGGGGTGAGAAGGTCCAGGTGAGGGGAGAACAGAAGGACGGGCTGGGTCTCCCCAGAAGCACAGTAATTAACCCCCACGACAACCTACCTCGTCCTGACCTCTTCCCACCTCCACCTGCCTCTGCCCCCAGCACGTGAAGGATATCATCCTGCAATCAAACCCACTGCTGGAGGCCTTCGGCAATGCCAAGACCATGCGCAACAACAATTCCAGCCGCTTTGTGAGTCTGCAGCCCCGTTTTGGAGCAAGTGCTCCCTCCATACACACACACACACACACACACACACACACACACACACACCTGTGTTCTCAATAACATAGGAACTCCCTGCTCCTGGATGAGAGACTCACTTCCTGCTTATAGTCCTGAAAAGACTCCCCCATCAGCTGAACTGTAGAAGCCTTGACTTGTAACATTCTTAAATATTTCCCTGGCTGTGACCATGCTACATCCCTTCCTATTCACAGTTCAGTTCCCAATTCTCTCATTCATTCTTTCTTTCAACAAATTGTTCTTGGGCTCCTTCTTTGTGTCAGGTGTTAGTGCTGAGCCTAATGGAAGACAGAATAGGCCAACAGATCTGGATTTATGGCCTGATTCTGTCACTATTTAGATTTGTGGCTTGGAAAACAAAAACAAAAATAATGTTTCAGTAGCTTAAACCTCCTGAGGCTCCTGTTTTCTCATCCATAAAATGGGGATGATGTTAATACCCATCTCACAGACCTCAATAATTCCAGTCCAATACCTACACATGAAATGATTTAATAAATTCCATACACTAATAAGATTTTTATTCCCGGGCGCCTGGGTGGCTCAGATGGTTAAGTGTCTGCCTTCGGCTCAGGTCATGATCTCAGGGTCCTGGGATCGAGTCCCGCATCGGGCTCCCTGCTCCTTGGGAGCCTGCTCCTCCCTCTGCCTCTCTCTCTCTCTCATGAATAAATAAATAAAATCTTTTAAAAAAAAGATTTTTATTCCCCTAAATATTATTAATTATATTTTTATGTCTAACATATTCATCATGTAATTATATTTTAAGTATTTTCCTCAACATTTTATTATTAAAATTTTTTTTTTAAGATTTTATTTATTTATTTGAAAGAGAGAGAATGAGAGAGAGCACATGAGAGGGGGGAGGGTCAGAGGGAGAAGCAGACTCCCTGCCGAGCAGGGAGCCCAATGCGGGACTCGATCCAGGGACTCCAGGATCATGACCTGAGCAGAAGGCAGCCGCTTAACCAACTGAGCCACCCAGGCGCCCCTTATTATTAAAATTTTTAATGGGGCACCTGGGTGACCCAGTCAGTTGAGCATCCAACTCTTGGTTTCAAGGTCATGAGTTCGGGCCCCGCATGGGGCTCCATACTGGACGTGGAGCCTACTTTAAAAAAATAAAATAAAACAGAAAAATTGGGAGAATGGTATAGTGAACACCTGATGCCCATCTCCGAGATTCTATCATTAACATTTTGCTATACTCACTTTATCATATCTCCATCTGTTCATTTTTTTTTTTTTTAAGTAAGCTCCACACCCAATGTGGGGCTTGAACTCACAACCCTGAGTTTAAGAGTCACGCACTCCACTGACTGAGCCAGCCAGGCGCTCCTATTCATCTTTTTTTTTTTTTTTTTTTGGATGCACTAAAAAGTAAGACAGCAGACACCATACTTTCTGCCCTGCCAACATGTCAGCATGTAGATCATTAATTATAGTCCAATATAAATTTGCAGTGCTCTTTCATTTCTTTTAAAGTAAAATTTGCATATAGCAAAACACATAAATCTAAAGTGGACCATTCACCGAGTTTAGAAAAATGCATACATCTGTGCAACCAAAGCCTTATCAACACACAGAACATCACCGTCACTCCAGAAAGTTCCCTCCCTTTTCAGTCAACCTTTATTCCCACCTCATCCCAGAAGCAACCACTCCTCTGGGTCCTTTTTTTTTTTTCCCACCATTTTTCAGCTGTTCTAGAACTTTATACAAATGGAATCAAACAGTATATATTTTCAAACTATTGATACACACAACAACATGGATGAACCTCCAACACATAGTTATGTCTTATATTATTTTATTGTACAAGAGAATAGGCATATGTCTTGTATTACAGGTGTCTGTGTAGTGGGATGATGTAATGGGTATTGTCATTGCATCACGGTGGCAGAAAGGAAAAAGTAAGGGGGCTTCTCTGCCCTCCAACTTCTGGCCAGAGTAGAACCCAGATATTGTCAGAGACCAAAGAAGGGGCTTGTAGGGCCCTCGCTCTGGGCTCAGGGACAACCTGTGAGGGACAGCCAGGATCACTGAAACCAGCAGCAGCCCGAAGAGACACGGAGGCCTCTGTGTTGGGGTCGAAGGACCAGGACAGTGGTCAATAAAATGGGGTACTTCTATGTGCCAGGCACAGGGCTGGATGCCCTGATGAGGGGAAGTTACTAGAGAAGGAGCAGCTTAAACAGAGACTGGAGGGAAGGAGCTGATGCAGAGAGCAACCAGTCCGTAAGTGGGAGGTGGAGAGAGGAGAGTTGAGATCACGTGGGAAAGAGGCCAGGCTCCTAAGACCCATCCTCAATTCCTCCCCTACCTGCACCCTCGGGGAACCTTGGGCGCCTCATCTGGCTCTCTCGGCTTCAGGGCAAATACTTTGAGATCCAGTTCAGCCGAGGCGGGGAGCCGGACGGGGGCAAGATCTCCAACTTCCTGCTAGAGAAATCCCGTGTGGTCATGCAGAACGAAAACGAGAGGAACTTCCACATCTACTATCAGGTGCAAGGAAAGGGGCCGTGAGGGTGAGGCTGGGGCAGAGGGAGAGCCCAAGGGGAGACATGGGAGGGTTAGTGTCCCGGAGCCCAGGGCAGTGAGGACCGGGGCATCACAAGGGCTGTGCCAGTCCAATGCCAGATGCATGAGCGTTGCTCGCCCTCCAGCTGCTGGAAGGAGCCTCCCAGGAGCAGCGGCAGAACCTGGGGCTCATGACCCCCGACTACTATTACTACCTCCAATCGGACACCTACAAGGTGGATGGCACCGATGACCGGAGCGACTTCAGTGAGACTTTGGTGAGCAGTGACCACCACTCTAGAAAGCCGAGGCCCAGAGAGGGGCAGGGACTTGCCTCAGGCCACACAGCGAGTGGGTGAAATAAGCAAGGCAGGGATCCAGGTGTCCTGCCTCCCTGCATCCATGCTGTGGCCCCAGAAGCCTAACCCGGGAGGGCAATCGTGGTACAGTTCCTGCCCCTGTGTGCCTGCAGAATGCCATGCAGGTCATCGGGATCCCGCCCAACATCCAGCAGCTGGTCCTGCAGCTGGTGGCGGGAATCCTGCACTTGGGAAACATCAACTTCTGTGAAGATGGGAACTACGCCCGGGTGGAGAGTGTGGACCGTGAGTGTGGGTGCTGGGGAGGGCGGGGTGGATGTGTGTGTCCCAACTGCTTCCTCCTAGGAAGGGTCCCAGGACGGTAAGAACCATGAGGACAATATCTGTGTCACTGGGCACAAAGGAGGGCGACGGAAGTACCACAGGAGGCCCCAGAGCCTAACTGGCTGCTCTCTTTCCCCCCAACCCTGGCAGTTCTGGCCTTTCCTGCCTACCTGCTGGGCATCGACAGCAGGCGGCTACAGGAGAAGCTCACCAGCCGCAAGATGGACAGCCGCTGGGGCGGACGCAGCGAGTCCATCGACGTGACCCTCAACGTGGAGCAGGCGGCCTACACCCGCGATGCCCTGGCCAAGGGGCTCTACGCCCGTCTCTTCGACTTTCTTGTGGAGGTGAGAGAGGCCGGGGCCAGGGAGTGGGAGAGGCCCTGCCCCACAGCGCCCTGGGCTTGGACCAGCCAAGTGTGGAAGGCAGGCTTGGCAGCCACCTGACCAATTCCTGGCAATGGGAGGCATCAAGCAGAGGCGGGAGGGGATCAGGTGGAAGATTTAGGAGGAGGCTCCATCTGGCTGTGGCACAGAGCCCGGGAGGGAGGGGGCTGCTGGAACCATCCAGGCCTGGACTGGGGTTGGGGCTGTGGGGACGGAGACAGATGGGTGCATTTCAGAGCCACAAGGGGGCTGTCAGGAGGACAGAGGGATGCACTGGACGTGTCAAGGCCAAACATGATGACAATGCTCTAGGAGCCAACATTACAGAACGCTTAGCCTCCGCCAGCTACCGTTCCAAGTGTTTTTACATGCGTCAGTTTAATGCCTTTATAAAGCCCTCCAGAGTGGCTGCCGTTATTACCCCCATTTTATTTTTATTTTTATTTTTTTAAAGATTTTATTTATTTATTTGTGAGAGAGAGAATGAGAGAGAGCACATGAGAGGGGGGAGGGTCAGAGGGAGAAGCAGACTCCCCGCCGAGCAGGGAGCCCGATGCGGGACTCGATCCAGGGACTCCGGGATCATGACCTGAGCCGAAGGCAGTCGCCCAACCAACTGAGCCACCCAGGCGCCCATTACCCCCATTTTAAAGATGGGAAAATAGAAGTGCAGAATGGTTAAGAGGCAAAGCGAGCTCCCAAGGTAGGAACCCGGATTTCTAACACCTGGGTTTCTTGTGCGGTGTCTGGGGGCGGGGGACAGAGAGCTGGAGAAGGCAGGAGAGGAGCTGACAAGAGAGGACACAGCCCACGAACGTGGTTCCGAGCCCACGCAGAGGGTGACAAGCTGGCACTCCCCTACTCTCCCCACCCACATTGCAGGCCATCAACCAGGCTATGCAGAAGCCCCAGGAGGAGTACAGCATTGGTGTGCTTGACATCTATGGCTTTGAGATCTTCCAGGTATGGCCTCTGCTCCCCAGCCCGCACCCTGTGCCTCCCTGAGCCTCCTGCGGTAGCCCAGTGGCCCCAGCAGGCTCCAGCATCAGCCCACTGATGGCAGCACCCTTGGCCTCCCTTGGCAGAAAAACGGCTTTGAGCAGTTCTGCATCAACTTTGTCAACGAGAAGCTGCAGCAGATCTTTATCGAACTCACCCTGAAAGCTGAGCAGGTGGGCAGGGGCAGCCAGGAGCCAGGGGACACGGAGGGTGGGGGCAGGACCATGAAGGTTGCTGAGCAACCAGGGGAACCACCCCCCTCCAGCCTCCCATTCCCACCTCTCTCTGCTGACCTGTCCAGGCCCCGTCATGACATTTCCTGTGGAAGCAGTTCTCTGCCTCTAAGACTTTGACGAGGGCTGGGGCATAGCCTCTTTGGTCATTCCTCCAATGATTATTTATTGAGCACCTGCTGTGTGCCAGGCAGTTTGCAGTGCTGGGGAGACTGCCATGCAAGAGAAGCAGAGCCTGAGACAAGGATTCAGGGCAAATATCAGGAGAGGAGTGAGGAAATGGGAGACATATTTAAAAAAAAAAAACAGTTGTTGGGGGGGAAACGCCTGGGTGGCTCAGTCGGTTAAGCATCCAACTCTTGATTTCAGTCAAGTCAGGATCTCAGGGTCCTAGGATCGAGCCCTAGGTCGGGCTCCATGTGGGGAGTCTGCTTGGGATTCTCTCTCTCCCTCTCCCTCTGCCCCTGCCCCCCCACAAACAAATAAATAAATCTTTAAAAAAACAAATAAATAAATAAATCTTAAAAAAAAAAAAAAAGCCAGAATAGGGTGTATTGGTGAGCAGGTTACACTGCAGGCAATTGGGGCCAATTTTTGCTGAGCCCTGGAGGGACGCTTTGTAGCACAGACCCGAGTTGACCCAGCCCAAAAGCAACGGAGCCAGAATATTTATCCACCAGCTCCTGTCTGTCGGTGGTCAAGGGCAGTCTGGGGTGGCGGTCCCAGCCTGCCCCACACAGGGCAACAGGCTTTGTTACTGGAGATGGTCCTGAGTGATGAGATGGGGAGATATAGGGAGACACCCACCACACCTCCTTCACCCACCCCTGTGAAGCACGCATTCTAGGAACATGCACATCCTTGCCCAGACACCCACCCCCATCCCTGCCCCCTTTGCTGCTCCCCAGGAGGAATACGTACAGGAGGGCATCCGCTGGACCCCCATCCAGTATTTCAACAACAAAGTCGTCTGCGACCTCATTGAAAACAAGCTGGTGAGGACTGGGCCAGCTCTGTGCATCTTGCTGGGTCTGGAGCTGGGCCCGGGAGAGGAGGGGGTGGGTTAGGGCCCCTTCTCTACCCCTGCTCCCCTCTGAGGGCAGACAGAGCACACCGAAATATCCCACCAGCCGCCTCATCCACTCACTCAACGAACCTTCCCCAGGGCCGCCTGCTCAGGGACAGAGGGGTCAACCCTGACAGGTCCCCCGCCAGGCCATCCCAGTCTGGGGAAGGGAAAGGAGCATGGATCCTTTATGGGGCTCCTCACCCCAACTAGCTTCCACAGCAGTCCCGCACACCATCACCACCCCCTTTGCCCCCCACCCCCCGCCTCCTCCACTCCCTCCCCATTCTGGGAACGGGATGGGGGCAGGGCCAGGCCAGGCTGAGCCGCTGCCCGCCTCCCCCACCCACAGAACCCCCCGGGCATCATGAGCGTCCTGGACGACGTGTGCGCCACCATGCACGCCACGGGCGGCGGCGCTGACCAGACCCTGCTGCAGAAGCTGCAGGCAGCGGTGGGCACCCACGAGCACTTCAACAGCTGGAGCTCGGGCTTCGTCATCCACCACTACGCCGGCAAGGTGCGCGGTGTGCCCCGCCCCCCGCCCGTCCCACCTGGCTGCCGCCTCCCCAGCAGCCCTCAGGGACCTCCCAGCCAGAGCTGCCGAACTCCACGACCCCTTTCTCCACCCCTCCCACTGACCCCCCAGGAACTGGCCTGGCCCCGCACCCCGTTCCTTCAGCTAGGGCTGCGGAAACCCCCACTCGCCCCCGACCAAGGTCAAGCTCTCTTTACTAATAGGACAGCTCCACCTAACAGGACAGAAACTCCCTCCCATTGACCCCACATTAGGCAGCAGACTCCCACACCCCGATCTGAGCTGCAAACCCCACTAACCCCCTGACCCAGGACACAGCCTTCTGACCCAAACTCAAAGACCCCAGGCCCAAGCTGTAAGCCACCGCCCTCCAAAATGGGCTGGAACCCCCTACAGACCCCTACCCAAGACTATAGAAATCCGCCGGCCTCTTACCCTGGCCACAGTCCTCCTCCCCAACTGACAGGACTATAGACGCTCCCATTGACCTCAAGTGGGCAGCAGACAGCCCCAAGGGTCTCCTGGCCATCCTGCAGCACCCCAGTCCCCAAAGTGGGCTAGAGCTCCTATGTTCCTTCAGCCAGGGAATAGCAGCAACCAGGACTATGGAGAGCCCCCCACCTTGGATGGCAGACCCAGCCTACAAGCCAGACTGAAGCCCCCCATGGATCCCCAGCCAGTGCTCGAACCCTCCTGACACCAATCCCAGCCCCTCAATTGACCACAACACAGATACTCAATCTGACCTCCTGACTTCAAATTAAACAGCAGACCCCCAGGGACCCTCTGTCCAGGCTGCAGCACCTCATCCCCAACTCTGGGCTAGAACTGCTGCCTCCCCCTGCCTCTGGCCCAGGCTGCAGCCCTAGCCCTCCAATCTGCACTTGAACATCAGACCTCCAGGGACCCCAAGCCCATGCTGCAGCCTCCTGCCCCTTATTGTGAACTATAGGTACCACTCCATCTTGTCCCCCAGGGCAGGTCCCCACAGGACCCCTGACCACCTGGGCTGTAAGCACCCCCCAGGTCTCAGCCCCTCATTCCCCCAACACTGTCTCTCTCCAGGTCTCCTACGATGTTAACGGTTTCTGTGAGAGGAACCGGGATGTTCTCTTCTCTGACCTCATAGAGCTGATGCAGACCAGTGAGCAGTGAGTGGCCTCCGGGCACAAATCCGCTTAGGGATGGGGGAGGCCGGGAAGCTCTCCATCTTCCTGGGAGTTCCCATCATGCCTTGTGAGGGGTGGCTGTCTGCAGGGACAGTGTTTCTAGTGACCGGGTCTGACTAAACAGGAGCCCAAGGTCCACAGGAAGAAGTAAGGACAGCATTAGGGGCGGTTCCTTATGGCCCATCCAATCCTCCCCCATGCAAGCCCAGTCCATGAAAACACATCGCACCCTGCATTTCTCTGCATTAACACATATGGATCCATCTCCTGACCACAGCTGCATACCAGGTTCCATTTTTTGCCTTTTTAACCTCCAAACTTTACTCAAGCTCTGCCATGTGCCAAGCACCATTTATTGGAACCTGTGGGGAAGGACACTGGAGAGGTCAGAGAACACGGCTGCTCTCACTGAGTGGAGAGCCAAGTAGGGAGGCAGGCATGGAACTGGAAGAAAAAAAGGCAAATAGAATACAGCAACGCGTGAAAGGCATAAGACAGTGGTCGGTAAGAGGCGGAAATTACGGCTCCTGGACCAACAACAGGAGCATCCTCTGAGCTGGGTACAAATGCAGACTTTCAGGCTCCGCCCCAGACCTACGACATCAGGATCTGCACTGTAACAAGATGCCCCTGGTGCCTCCTCCAGAACCATGTGCACATTTGAGTTTGAGATTCAGCGATCTAGAGCCTCGCTGTCTGTTACATTCCACATCCATGTAGAATCCGGGCTACGTACATCATGACTTTAAAACAACCGCCCTCATATACAATTTGCATGCCATGAAACGTGCCCAACTTCAGAAGTGATTCTTTGGAAACGTATAGAGCTGTGCAACCATGACTTCTATCCAATTGGGAACATTTGCATCACACCCAAAAGATCCCTCGTGCTAAATGGCAGTCGATCCCTCTACCCATTACATGTGTAATTTAAAATTTTTCTTTTTTTAAAAAAGATTTTATTTATTTGTCAGAGAGACAGCACAAGCAGGGGGAATGGCAGGCAGAGGGGGAAGCAGGCTCCCCGCTGAGCAGGGAGCCCGATGCGGGACCCGATCCCAGGACCCTGGGATCATGACCTGAGCTGAAGGCAGACGCTTAACCCACTGAGCCCCCCAGGCGTCCCAGCATGTAATTTTAAATTTTCTAATAAGCACAGTTAAAAAGTAAAAAGGTGAGAGGCACCTGGCTGGCTCAGTCAGAAGAGCAC
>NW_023270855.1:53646549-53695885 GCF_011800145.1 Mirounga leonina | reverse complement strand
AAAAAAAAAAGTAGGGGCGCCTGGGTGGCTCAGTTGGTTGGGCGACTGCCTTCGGCTCAGGTCATGATCCTGGAGTCCCTGGATCGAGTCCCGCATCGGGCTCCCTGCTCAGCAGGGAACCTGCTTCTCCCTCTGACCCTCCCCCCTCTCATGTGCTCTCTCTCTCTCGTTCTGTCTCAAATAAATAGATAAAATCTTTAAAAAAAAAAAAAAAGTAAAAAGGTGAATAGATGACATTTAAAAATGTTTTCGTATACCCAATATACCCAAAATATCATTTCGACATGCAATCCATATAAAAATTAATAATGAATGAATATGAATCAATTAAGAATGAATGAACTACACTCTCTTGCCCCATACTGCGGTACTCATTGAAATCTGGTATGCACTTTAACACTCCCAGCGCATCATGATTCAGACAGGCCAAGTCTCAAGGGCCTCGATAACCAGTGACCAGGGGCCGCCATATTGGAAAGCACAGAGCCGTGGTCCTCAAAGTAGGGTTCCTGAACCAGCGGTAGCAGTACCACCTGGGAACTCATTAGAAATTACTGAGCCCCAGCCCAGATATGTGAATGAGAAACTCGAGAAGAACCGGGTGGGGGCCCAGCCAGCCGTGTTTTCACAAGCTCTCCTGGTGATTCTGGTGTCCACTGGGGCAAGCACTGGATAGAAAAACTACGTTGATAAAGGGCTAGAGCGTGTGGTGGGCATCATTCACTCTTTTTTTTTTTTTTACTTTCTTTTAAGTGTAATAAAATACACTATAAAGTTCACCTTCTTCACCACTTTGCATTGTACAGCTCAGTAACATGAAGCACATTCACAACGCAACCATCCCCACTCCCTCATTCCAGAACTCTTCCTTTTTTTTTTTTTTTAATTTATTTATTTGACAGAGAGAGAGCACAAGTAGGCAGAGCGGCAGGCAGAGGGAGAGGGAGAAGCAGGCTCCCCGCTGAGCAGGGAGCCTGATGCGGGGCTCAATCCCAGGACGCTGGGATCGTGACCTGAGCCGAAGGCAGCCGCTTAACCGACTGAGCCACCCGGGTGCCCCCCAGAACTCTTTCATCCTCCCGAATATGTATGGATGAGCAGTGCACTCGTTCTGTGTTATGGCGGTCGGGGAAGACCTCACTGAGGAGATGAGGGAGGGGATTGTGACTGGAGCAAAGAATGTCGAAGCAATCCCCTGCTGATGGACAATCAGACTGGGCCGATCTAGGACTACCACAGGCAGCCAGCACGCTTGCATCTCTTCGCTCACTCATGTGAGCCTGTGTGTGCTCCTACAAGGGGACCTGCCCCTAAAGCCCAAGATGCTGACATGTTGCAGCCCTAGAGAGACGTCCCTACTGAACTGAACTTTGTTCTACTTTACTTGCTACCCAAGTCGTGCATGGTCGTAGCGGCAGAAGGAACAGCGCGAATAGATCAAGGAACCAAAAGGACAAAACGAACTCTGCGGTTCTCACCATTACACCCGCCACACTCAGGGAGAACTATGCTAGCACCCAAGGTTCAGCTGCACCTCTGACTCCCCCTGTCCCCGCTGCCTAGGGCCTTCCTCCGGATGCTCTTCCCTGAGAAGCTGGATGTAGACAAGAAGGGCCGCCCCAGCACGGCTGGCTCCAAGATCAAGGTGGGCCTGGGGCCGGAGAGGAGAAGCTGGGCATAGGGAGGGCTGGGGTCTGTCTCTCTCTCGTCCTGGAGCTTCCGCTCCTCTCTCTGGCACCCTCTGTGCTGCAGGGTCTTCTTCCAGCTCTGGGGCTAGTGGGGAGGTTGGACCAGTTGCCCTGAAGTCCCCCCCAACTCTCTAAATCCAAAAGTGAACCATCATCTCAATAATTTTTTTGGTCTTCTGGTTACTTACCGCTTTAATTTGAATTGTGGTAAAATATACATAAAACGTACCATTTTAACCATTGTTAAGTGCACAGCTCAGTGGCATGAAGCACATTCTCATTGTGCCACCCCCCCCCCACTATCTGTCTCCAAACTTTCCATCTCCCCAGACTGTCTCCAGAACTTTCTCCAGAACTTTCCATCTCCCCACACGGAGACTCTGTCCCCATGAAGCACGGACTCCCCACCCCCTGCTCCAGCCCTGGCTCCCACCCTGTCCTCTCTGTCTCTGTGCACGGGACTCCTCTGGGGACCTCCTGGGAGTGGGGTCCTGTGGGATGTGTCCTTCCAGGTCTGGCTTACCTCACTCAGCATAATGTCCTCAAAGTTCATCCATGTTGTAGCAGGTGTCAGGATGTCCTTCCTTTTTAAGGCTGAAAAATCTTCTAGCGTATGAATGGGCCACATTTTCCTACCCATTCCTCCGTGGATGGACACTTAGGTTGTTTTCACTTTAACCTATTATGAATAGTGCTGCTATCAGCTGGGTGTCCCAGTCTAAAGAAATCTCTTCATAACCGCGCATTGAGCCCTTGCCAGGGCTGGCTGCAAACGCGGGACCCTTTACACACATGGGACTAGTCCCACCCGGTGGATGGGGAGACCAAGGCTCACGGCAGCAGTCACCGGCCCGGACCACACAGCAGAGCACACCCCACATCGAGGTCTCCCGTGCCCCTCTCTCCAATCCCCCCGCCTGGAACAATGTCCTTTCTAGTCTCCTCCAAGGGACTAAAATGCACAACTCAAGGGACACACACATGATTCCCTACTCCCAAAGCAGTGGTCCCCCTCGAAGGACAGGCAGAAATGTTCTATGCAACATGTTGTCTTGAGTGCTCAGTTACTCCATCAACAAACATTTGCTGAGCACTTACTACGCGCCAGATTAAGCAGTGAGTGCTGCAGACAGGAGAGCTCCTAGTCTGAGGTTCAAGGATCAGGTACACACACAATATCAAGCCCCATGGTGTGTGCTAATGGAAGAATGCACAGACCAGGGACACCGGACCCCTTGGCTCACTGCGAGCCAGCCCCCCACTCAGGGTCTCTCTGTCCCCTGACCCTGTACCCAGGGTGGGAGGAGAGAGGGTCCAAGGGCCCCGTCTGTGCACCACCCCCGCCTTCTCCCCCACCTCAGAAACAAGCGAATGACCTGGTGACCACCCTGAAGAGATGTACACCCCACTATATTCGCTGCATCAAACCCAACGAGACCAAGAAGCCCCGTGACTGGGAGGAGAGCAGGTGACTACCAGCTGGACCAATGCACACAGCCTGTCCCCCCAGACTGACCCTCCCTCGAGAGCCCACCCAGAGTCATGCGACCCATCCTGAGGATGACCCCTAGGACCAGCGCAAAACCTCTCAGGGTCCTGGGGTTCTACCCAGCACTGACCAAGACCCTCCAGGCTGCAGGGATGAGTGGAACTGAGCGTCGGGTGACCCAGGGATTAGCACAGTCCCCTCTGTCCCCAGACCCTAGGACGCACCCCTAGAATTAACCCTGGAACTGACCACAGAACTCACACAGACCCCTCCCCCCAGAAGCTAGGCCCCCACTCCACAGAACTGACTCCCAGACACTGAAGTCACCCCCCCAAACTGCCCCCAGCATGAATCCAGACCCCCCTGGTCTCACATCTGCCCTCTCCAGCCCTGCTCAGCAGCACCCACTCACACCCAGGACCAGGGAGTATCCCCCAGGGGACTCACAGTGCCTTCCCCCTTAGGGTCAAGCACCAGGTGGAGTACCTGGGCCTGAAGGAGAACATCAGGGTGCGCCGGGCTGGCTTCGCCTACCGCCGCCAGTTCTCCAAGTTCCTGCAGAGGTGAGGCTCCCCCGCCTGCCCCAGTCCCTCCCCACCACCCCGCAGAGGGACTGCCAGCAGGGACCCCAAACCCTCCCACGCCCTCTGCCTCCAGGTACGCCATTCTGACCCCTGAGACGTGGCCCCAGTGGCGTGGGGATGAACGTCAGGGCGTCCAGCACCTGCTCCGGGCGGTCAACATGGAGCCAGACCAGTACCAGATGGGGAGCACCAAGGTCTTTGTCAAGAACCCTGAGTCGGTGAGTGTGAGAGAGAGGGAGATACGTGCATCACCGCACGGGGGCAGGTCCTGCTCTTCAGGCCACTTTAGGCCTCAGGCATGTTGCCTTACCCCTCGGAGCCTCCGTTTCTCCTTTTGGAAAGTGGGGAGAGTGGTAGCCCCCCTGCAGGATTGGGGTGAGGCTCAGACAAAACAGGAAGTCCGCTAGGCAGTGTGAGCGAGTGCTCAGAAAAACCTGAATTAGCCGGATAGTCCCTGGTGGCCAGGCGGCAGGTGGAGAAACGCAGAGCCAATGAGGGGTAAGAACTCACAGCTCTCCAGAACGTCTCTTGTCCCTTGTTTCCTTCTCTCTGTCCTTCTCTTTCTGCTTTCTTCCTTCTTTACTAACTTCCTTCTGTGCTTTCTCCTTTCCTACGTTTTCTTACCTCTTCCCTCCTTCCTTCCTTCATGAACACACTGAGTCCCTGTCCAAGTGGTGGTTGGTTGATCCCAAGACCTGCCCCAGGCCCTGATCTACCACAAACCTCATTCCGCATCCTCTATGCACAAATGATCCCTCCAGCACGTCGTTATCAGCTCTTAGCCTTTTAGCGAAAGGCTGGGAGCCCCACCAACTCCATGCTGCCTCCGCTTGCATGGAAAAAACGAAGTCACAATGACAAATCTGTTCTGGGGACCTACTGTAAGCATGGCGACTATAGTTACCAATGCTGTGTTGTATACTTGCAATTTGCTGAGAGTAGATCTCCCATGTTCTCACCACAAAAAAGAAATGGTAACCGTAGGTGCTAGTTAACAGTTCTGCAATATATACATATATCGCATCAACTCATGTGCACCTTAAATTTACACAATGCTATATGTCAGTTATATCTCAATAAACGTGGGTGGGGGGAGTTTTTTAAAAAGCAACAATGACAAAGAGAACATAAAAGCAGGGCCAAGTGGGGGAGGGGGCGCCCGGCTGGCTGTCCACAGAGCACGCAACTCTTGGTCTCCGGGTTGGAAGTTTGAGCCCCCATGTTGAGTGTAGAGATTACTGAAAAATAAAATCTTAATAAATAAATAAATAAATTAATTAATTAATTAATTAAAAGGCAGGGCAAGGAATCCCCTTGGGGGGGGGCCTGCCTGGCCACCTGCTTCTATGCGAGGATTGGACAGCAAACCGGGAGCCGGCCGTCTGGATGAACTGTGCTAGCTCACCACAGTCCCACGCAAGTCTTACGTCCCCCAGCCTGGGCCACGCTCCAGCACTGGGGAAAGGGCTGCTGCCTGCCCAGGCCTCGCTAGGTGCCTCACCACCTGCATGATCAGACCACCTGCTCCGCTAGCACCTTAGGGACTTGAAGACAACTGGGAAATTGTCCAGATGATTCCCTTGATGTGACTGTAACTTACAAGTAACTGTTCTCTCATCAAACCAAACACATAACACTGGGGTGGAGATTCTGGAGATTTTATGACTACAAAATAGTCTGTCGGGGCTCCTGGTTGGCTCAGTTAGTAGAGCATGCGACTCTTAATCTGGGGTCATGTGTTCAAACCCCACATTGGGTATAGAGGAAAGAAAGAAAAGAAAGAGAAAGAGAGGAGAGAAGGAGAGAGCGAAAGAGAGAGGAAGGGAGGGAGGGAGGAAGGGTGGGGGAAGGAAAGGCAAGGAAAGGAAAGGGAGGAGAGGAGAGGAGAGGAAAGGAGAGGAGAGGAGAGGAGAGGAAAAGGAAAAGGAAAGGAGAGAAAGAAGAAAATTGTCTTGGGAGGTTGGGCTCTTGGTCCCCCAAACTTGTCTGTACCTATATCTAGAGCTTCTCCCTATAGATGCATTTGCCCCAAGAAATAAGAACAGTCTTTGGGGCACCTGGGTGGAGAGTCGGTTAAGCATCCAAATCTTAGTTTTGGCTTAGGTCATGATCTCAGGGTCGTGAGATGGAGCCCCATGTCGGACTCTACACTCAGCACGGAGTCTGCTGAAGACTATCTCTTCCTCTTCCCTCTGCCCCTCCCCCCGCCGCTCGCTCTCTCTCTCTCTCTCAAATAAATAAATCTTTTTTTTAATTTTAAAAATTGACACTGAAGAAAACAAATAGACAAACAAAGCTAGCACTGGCTAAGACTATATAAGGTACAATCAAATTCTGGCAAAAAAATTCTGACAAAAAATGCAGTCTGCACATTTTGAGGTGGGGAAGATGAACTGGCTGGAAATAATGAAATTCACAAAGGGAAACATTTCATGGAAACATTCTGTAAGGAAAAAAGAAAGACTGAAAATTTGCACGGGACAAAACTGATCCCGATGAGAAACATTTTAGTAAAATGAAAACAGAAGAAGGAAACAAACATGGGAACAGTTTTATGACTTCATAACTGTGTGGTATCAAAATTGATCAAAGAACTAATGGAGTTGGGGACTTTCTCGACCATAAATGCACTTACGCTGGGATGATTCTGACTTGGATTCTGTGTCTTGTAAACATGGACTCAAAATATCCTCGGTGTTTTACATACCTGCTGGCCTTCACTGCGGGTCATGCCGGGCAGCTCTAACAAAGTACCACAAACTGGATGGGCTTAAGTCAACAGAAATTAATTTTCTCATGTTTCTGAAGGCTAGAAATCCAAAATCAGGTGTCAGCATGGCCATGCTCCCTCTAAAGGCTCCAGGGAATATCCTTCCTTGACTCTCCCTAACGTCTGGTGATCCCCAGGCATCCTTGCCACTCCTAATCACCCCAGTCTCTGCCTCTGTCATCACATGGCCTTCTCCTCTGTGTCTAGGTCCCAATGTCCCTCTTCTTAGAAGGACACCAGTCATATTGGATTGAGGGCCCATCCTACTCCAGTATGACCTAATTTTAACTTGATTACATCTGCAAAGACCCTCTCTCCAGGGAAGGTCACATTCACAGGTTCCGGGTGGACATGAATTTGGAGGGGGAACACTATTCAAGCCAGTACACTAGGATAAGCTCAGATTTGGGGCTTGTCTACCCACCTCAAGCACATGCAGCTCTGCCCTCTGCACATGAAGGAGATGAATTTTATTTTTTTTTTAAGATTTTATTTATTTATCTGAGACAGAGAGAATGAGAGAGACAGAGAGCATGAGAGGGAGGAGGGTCAGAGGGAGAAGCAGACTCCCCGCCGAGCAGGGAGCCCGATGCGGGACTCGATCCCGGGACTCCAGGATCATGACCTGAGCCGAAGGCAGTCGCTAAACCAACTGAGCCACCCAGGCGCCCCTGAATTTTATTTTTAAAAAGGTTTTATTTGGGACACCTGGGTGGCTCAGTCAGTTAAGCGCCTGCCTTCGGCTCAGGTCATGATCCCAGGGTCCTGAGATCAAGTCCCGCATCGGGCTCCCTGCTCTGCGGGGAGCCTGCTTCTCCCTCTGCCGCTGCTTCTCTCTCTGTCTCTCATGAATAAATAAATAAAATCTTAAAAAAAAAGGTTTTATTTATTAGAAAGAGAGAACACAAGTGGGAAGAGGGGCAAAGGGAGAGAGACAAGCAGACTCTCCCTGCTGAGCTGGGAGCCCAACTCGAGGCTCCATCCCAGGCCCCTAGGTTCACGACGTGAGCTAAAGGTAGACGCTTAACTGAGCCACCCAGGCACCCTGAAGGAGATGAATTTTATTTTCTTAAAGATTTTATTTATTTATTTATTTATTTATTTATTTATTTATTTATTTGAGAGGGCGTGCGTGCGCGCATGTACAAGCGGGGGTGGGGGCAGGCAGAGGGACAAGCAGACTCCCCGCTGAGCAGGGAACCCAATGTGGGGCTCGATCCCAGGACCTCAGGATCAGTCGTTCAACCGACTGAGCCACCCAGGCGCCCCGAAGGAGATGAATTTTAAACTCTGTAGACAGGAAGATTCCTTTCCCAAATTGAAAACGAATTCCCTTCCCTGAGCAGAAATAACGAGGTTGCAGGACACTCGTCCCACCTGCCCTAAACAGCTAAGGCAGAGAGGACTCCTGGTTGACTGGCCCACCCCCAGTTCTGCAAGCTCTTTATTCATACCTGATGTCCTCTCAGCAAACTGCAGAATGTACTTCCGTGCCATCCAGACACCCTATACGAGGCATTACTTGGGCATGCTTTGCACACAGACCCACTGACCCATATAATACCGGTCTGAGAAACAAAGGAGTATGGAAACTCCACTCGATTCCCTGCAGGCTGTGAAACTATAGCCTTGGTGGGGTTAGGATTCCTTCCTGGTGAAAAGATCCCCACCTTTCATGAATACTTACAAACACTCACAGCTTTAAAAGTTCTCAAAGATATATAAAGATTTACTTATTTTAGAGAGAAAATGAGTGGGGGGCGGGGAGGGGCGGAAGGAGAGGGAGGGAGAAAGAGAGAGAAGCAGACTCCCCCCTAAGAACGGAGCCCCACTGGGGCTCGATCTCACAACCCTGAGATCATGACCCAAGCCAAAATCAAAAGTCAGATGCTCAACCGAGTCACCCAGGTATCCCTCCAAGATATACTTTTTTAAAGTGCATTTGAACCAAGTATCGACAGACTTACTTTGGTCCTTGCGGCGAACCCTGGGGTTTCTGGGAAACATCAACCACCTTGCTCAGCAAAGCAAGCCTTAGCAGTGATGTAGTATTTGTGTATTTGACAAATCCGTCTGGGTGAAGTGCTAATTATTTTTCTAAATAAAGCCCCATTTTATTTACATTATTTCCCATTTCGGTATTTCCCTGATTGACAATGCTGTCCCTTTTATCACTAAATTTGTTTGAATTAGGGGTGCCTGGGTAGCTCAGTCATTAAGCGTCTGCCTTCGGCTCAGGTCATGATCCCGGGGTCCTGGGATCGAGCCCCGCATCGGGCTCCCTGCTCTGCGGGAGGCCTGCTTCTCCTCTTCCTCTGCCCCTGCTTGTGTTCCTTCTCTCAGTGTCTCTCTCTCTGTCAAATAAATAAATGAAATCTTTAAATAAATAATTTGTTTGAATTACAACGCTCCCCAGTCATCTGTCCTATCCCACTAGGTTGTTCTATTCTTCGATCAGCACCCCATTGTTCTTATTACTGAGATTTATAACTTTTCATATCCAGTGGGCTCCTCTCCTTGATATGTTCACTGTTATTATTCTAAGTAAAGGCACATCCTTCATGGCATTGCAACTCTGACTTGCTCTAATATAGTTTATACCTTAAGTCCCCTCTGGACTGAGACTCTTAAAACTCAAAAGTCTGCTCTCTGTAAAAACTTCTTTTCCAGGGCGGGCATGTACAGCTGGGCAGGTTGTACACTATACAACTACCTGGTCTCCAGGTACATCACAGTCCTATACACCAGATTTTCACATTTACAGTATTTTGTTGGTTTTCTAAGATGCACATTGGTTCACATTTCTAACATCTCTGAAATTGGGGTGCACCTCAGGTGGGTGACGTGCCATAACTTAACTAGCAGTGTGAGAAACTGTGATGTTACACTATTTCTGGCAAGACAGCACAGCTAGAAGAGGCAGAGCTGGGATTCGAACCCTGCAAGACCAGCGCACAGTTTCATTTAATGCAGGGGTTTGTGCCCCATATTGGGAGGGAACCCTGGGTCCAGTCATTTGGAGGAAGAAAAAAATTTTTTTGACCATAGTGTATGAGCATGCGTGCAGGTGCCTGTAAGCAAGAGCAAGTGGGTAGGGTGGGATCAGAGAAAGACCCACCACCCCTCCCTCTCGCCCAGCTTTTCCTTCTGGAGGAGATGCGAGAGCGCAAGTTCGATGGCTTTGCCCGCACCATCCAGAAGGCCTGGAGGCGCCATGTGGCAGTCCGGAAGTACGAGGAGATGCGGGAGGAAGGTGAGAGGCTGCAGATGGGAGGCTCAGGGTGGGGACAGATGGACTTGGAAGAGCCAGGCCACAACCTCTGCCCCCGACCCGGTGTCCCCACAGCTTCCAACATCCTGCTGAACAAGAAGGAGCGGAGACGGAACAGTATCAACCGGAACTTCGTCGGGGACTACCTGGGGCTAGAGGAGCGGCCAGAGCTGCGCCAGTTCCTGGGCAAGAGGGAACGCGTGGACTTCGCTGACTCGGTCACCAAGTACGACCGCCGCTTCAAGGTGAGGCACTAGCAGGTGGGCACGTCTGGGATCCTGGCACCCCCACCAGAGGTACACCCTTACCTGGCCCAGATACACCTGTCCACAGGTATATATTCACCTAGCCTAGATACACCTGCCCCATCACAGGTACACCCTCAACTGGCCCAGACACACCTGTACACTCAACTAGTGTAGATACGTCTGGCCATTAAATATGCCCTCATGTAGCCCAGACACACCTGTCCGTCACATACATCTTCGTCTGGCCAGACACAGCTTTCCACAATTACACACTTCCCTCACCCAGAAGCCCTGACCATAGGGCCACCCCCACTTACCCTGGACACACCTCTCCATTAGGTATACCCTCAGCCAGTCTAGATAGAGCTGTCACTTAGACGTATCTTCGTCTGCCCAGACACACCTGGGGCTTGGGTCGGCCCACGCCCGGCACAGGTCGCTGCCCCACACTGCACTTCCTCTGCATGCTGTGGGTACAGGGAGCGCTCGTCAAGGCCCAGACACTCCCCTGCCCCCTGTCCACCTCCTGGGGCTGCCCTCTTTCATCACTTACCCTGCCACACCCTGGTCAGGTACGTTAAGGAATTCTGTGTTGTGCTCTGAGGGGGGCCGTGCCCAGGGGCGCCACCTCTCCTGTACCTGTTCACTGGCCCCGAAACCCCTCTCTAGCCAATATACCTTAACCTCCTATTTCTTATATAATGTAACTCCTCATATACCTTCACATGGAGGGAAACACTCAGCTGACCTGTCCTTCACCTGCCAGCACCACTCCCCTGCCTGAGGTTGATCTTGTGGAGCCAGGCGGCCCATGCCCAGGGCTCCAGCCACCAGCTCTGCTCCTGCATCCTCACAGCCCATCAAAAGGGACTTGATCCTGACGCCCAAGTGTGTGTATATAATCGGACGGGAGAAGGTGAAGAAGGGACCAGAGAAGGGCCAGGTGTGTGAGGTCCTGAAGAAGAAGCTGGAGATCCAGGCCCTCCGAGGAGTTTCCCTTAGGTGAGGCCAGGCCCTCCCCTGCCCCAGTCCCCCTCATCTGCCCTCTTGTCATCCTCAGCTGCCCTCACACTTCTCACCCCATCCGTCACTCTGACCATCTAACCTACGCTATACCTTGTAACCCTCTCTTGGCCCTCCGTGTCACCTTCCCCTGCCCCCACACTCATGATCCTTATGTGCCAAGAGCACCTGTCCCCTCACCTGACGCTTCTCTATGACCACCTTCCCCAGCTCCTCGCCCCCTCTCTCATCACCCCTCACTTCCCTTCACCCGACCCTCCCCGTCGCATCTCACATGTCAGTCCTGCCACCCTCACCTGCCTTTCCTCCTACCCCTCCCCCAGCACAAGGCAGGACGACTTCTTCATCCTCCAAGAAGACGCCGCCGACAGCTTCCTGGAGAGCATCTTCAAGACCGAGTTCGTCAGCCTCCTGAGCAAGCGCTTCGAGGAGGCGGCGCGGAGGGCCCTGCCCCTCACCTTCAGCGACACGTACGCCCCCCGCCACCGTCCCCGGGCCGGGCTGGGCACAGCGCCCCCTCTCGCGCCCCGCGGCCCCGGCCCGCTTGGGGAGTGGGCGTCCCCGCAGCTTCCTCCTCTCCCCACAGACTACAGTTCCGAGTGAAGAAGGAGGGCTGGGGCGGAGGTGGCACCCGCAACGTCACTTTCTCCCGTGGCTCCGGCGAGGTGGCCGTGCTCAAGGCTAGCGGCCGGTCCCTCACAGTCAGCGTGGGCGACGGGCTGCCCAAAAGCTCCAGTGAGTCTGCGCAGAGCTGGGGGCGGAGCCAAAGAGGCGGGTCCTATGGAGGCGGGGCCAGCGGGGGGGGGGACTAATCAAGGCTGTGGGGGCGGAGCCAGTGAGGCTGGCCCGGAGCGGGTGAGGGCCGTGGAGGGGTGGGTAGAGAGAGATGTAATGGAAAGGACGCGGCCACGGAGAGGGCAGGGTCAGCGAGGTAACCAATGAATGGGAGAGAAATGTGGAGGGGGCGTGGCCAGGGAAATAACCCCCCCAGTAGTGGGCGGGCCTAGAGAGCCGCGCCAATGAGAAGTGGGCCCTGGGGGGCTGGGCCAGTTACTGGGCAGAGCCACTGTTCCAGTAACTACGGGGCGGTGCCGATGGGACAGCCAGGGAGCCAGGGGGCGGAGTCTGGGGCGGGGCCACAGAGAGGCCTGGACTTGTGGGCGGGGCCAAGAGCCTGCTGTGGTCTGGTCACTACTCAAATTCCCATGTCCTTTCCCCTTTCAGAGCCTACACGGAAGGGAATGGCCCGGGGAAAACCTCGAAGGCCAGTCCAGGCCCCTACCCGGGCAGCCCCTGGGCCTCCCAGAGGTGAGGAGACGTGTCTTCCCTTGCCTCGTGTGTGCTCCATGACCCAAGCCATGCCTGCTGTCAACAGATAGAACTCTGTACAGCTCCCCCTCTTCCACAGAATACAGACTAAGCTTAGTTTGATATTCAAAGCCCTTCAGAAGCCAAACCCAGCTAACCACCAACCTCTTCTCTTCTTCCATCTTATACTCCTGTCACACAAGCTAGATCTTATTCTGCCAACTTAACAAATTTGTTCATATCTCCAAGCCTTTGCTTGGGCTGTTTGCTCCTCTTGTCTCCCAAATTCCCACTTAGCTTGAGCTCCCATTCATCCTCCAAGTCCCACCAACAAAAGCCCTCCTACAGAAGAGGATGGTGGAAATCTTACCCCTGCAGAGACTCCCTCTGGGCCAGTCCCTACCATGCTGGGTTGAGCATGTGACTGGCTGCCTCCCCCCTCAGACTGGGATCTTGGAGCTAAGTCCTCCCCAAATCCTCCTACCATCACCCTGATAAATGCCCCAACTCTCGCTCCTGCCACAGGCCTGGACCACAATGGAGTGACTCCTTCTGCCAGAAGGGGGCCCCTGCCCCTGGAGATCACATCTGGAGGGGGCTTCCAGCAGCCTCTCCGGGGCCCTCCATCCTCAGCCCTGAGGGCCAGCAGGCGCCCCCGGGCACGGCCCCCCTCGGAGCACAACACAGAATTCCTTAACGTACCTGACCAGGGTGTGGCAGGGTAAGTGATGAAAGAGGGCAGCCCCAGGAGGTGGACAGGGGGCAGGGGAGTGTCTGGGCCTTGACGAGCGCTCCCTGTACCCACAGCATGCAGAGGAAGCGCAGTGTGGGGCAGCGACCTGTGCCGGGCGTGGGCCGACCCAAGCCCCAGCCTCGGACGCATGGCCCGCGGTGCCGGGCACTGTACCAGTATGTGGGCCAAGATGTGGACGAGCTGAGCTTCAACGTGAACGAGGTCATTGAGATCCTCATGGAAGGTGTGTGTCCCAGGGCAGAGGGGGGAGGAGTCAGAACCCTGCTGGGCAACCCCCCATTCCTGCACACCCTTCCGGAAGAGAACAGAAGCAACCAGCCCCCACCAGAGATACTCTCTTCCGGGCCAGTGGCTGCATAAGCTAGAAGGCCTTGGGTCTGGAGGTTCCCTCCTAAGGCTCTCTGGGGGCCTGGCCTCACAGCAGCATGCCCAGTCCCCTGGGCCTCATTTTTCTCTCCTGTCAAGCCCAGGGCTAATAGCAGAACCCACCTCAAAGAGACCCCTTATGAGTAAAAATGGGTCAGTCGTGTCTGGATGGCCCAGGCCACCTTCCTACCTTAGTCCCCTGGGCTGCCCGCCCACCCCAGAGGGGCTTGGGACTCAGCAGCATCCTCTGCGGGTAAGTGGGGAGTCCCAGAGGGGTCATGGCGTGGCGATGAATAAAACAGGCAGGGAGCCACATGAAGGCTTCCTCCTGGGTGGGCCGCACACCGCCTCACACTCCCCTCTCACCCACAGATTCCTCGGGCTGGTGGAAAGGCCGGCTGCATGGCCAGGAGGGCCTCTTCCCAGGAAACTACGTGGAGAAGATCTGAGAGGGGGCCTGGATTCGGCCTCCTGCCTGCCTGCCAGGGAGCCAGGCCCTGCCGGCCAGGGCCTGGTTTTCCTTGGCCACATTAGCCAGAAGGTCCAGTCCTGGGGCCTCCAGCCCAGCCCAGCCCAGCCCAGGCCCTGGGTCTGGGTCTGGGGGTCACCACTGCAGCCACCCCAGGGCCCTGGCATCCCCCATGTCACACACCTCCTGTGTCAAACAGGGCTAACAGCAGAATCTACCTCCCAGCTGCCTTGTGAGTATAAATGAGTTGTGTCCTGTCGGCAAAGTGCCAAGCACAGTTGGGGGCACCTTGACAAGTGAGACTCCCCTTCTTCTGTCATCACTGAGGCAATAAACATTTGCCAGGTGAAAGTGTGAATTAAATTTACTGAGCGCTAACCAAACACTGAGGGAGAAGCCACAAATACCCCATTGCAGGTGCAAAACTGGGGGCCGGGAGAAGTTTTGTCACTTGCCCAAGATCCCACAGAGCCAAGCCTTGAACTCGTATATACCCCCACCCCACATCTCCCAAAGCTGGTGTTTGTCCCACTTGCCCACTCACCCACTCTTGGCCATTTGCATCCTGGCCTTCCTGCAGAAAATAGTCTGGTGGGTCCTGTTAGCTTTGAATCTGCAGCCCCCAAACCCATCCAGGACCTGACTGGACCCTGAGGAAGGAGGCAGGTCCCACATGGTCCTTCACAATCCAGCCTGGGCCACCCCTGGCCCCTGCACCACCACCCCCATGTCTGTGCTTTCTTAGCCCTCACTCACCTGGGGTCAGAACCAGTTCTGATATGTAAGGGCCCTGGCTTTCTGCATCTATTGTCATGGATTTAGGGGGTCAGCCTGGCCACTGGACTCCCCAGATGTTTCCAAGCCAGTGATGGAGCCTGAGCCTTTCAGAACTCCCTGCAGATGCAGCTGGAACTGCTGCGGATCCCGCCATGGTCTGAGCCTAAGTATTCCAACTTTCCAAACAGACACCCACTCTGGGCTCAGACCCTCAAAGAGCAGCCAGTCTGGGAGAGACACAGCCAAATTGGTGGGGTCAGGACTGGGCCAGAGAAGGGACAGGGGCTGGGGCAGGGGAAGGGGATGCAGAGAGAGAGTGGGCATTGCTGGAGGAGCCAAGAAGGAAGAAAAGGATTTGGGGTCAGCAGATCTTGACTCGGCAAACACCACATACAGCGATCCACGCTGTGACAGGAGAACTCCAAGCAGAGGTCACCTACCCAACTGGAGGATGGGAGATGAGGTATCAGAGAAAGACTGGCCAGCAGCACCTTCTGCAGGATCTGAACCCTCTCTCTTCTGTCCCTGCTTTGGGAAGCTGAGCGTGGCCAAAAAAAATCCCAAGGTTGCAACTGGGTCTCAACAACTCTTTTATTAGCCAATCATTACACAAAAGCATTTAACCAGTCCCTTGAATGTCCCTGGTTTCCTCCATCTCTGATTTTCGCCCCTCCACTGCCCAACCACCACTGTGCATGTCTCTCTCTGCAACACTTAGACATTAGGACAGGCTGGGGAAGAAGTGCATGAGCCACCAATCTCATCAACTGGGCGTTTCCTGGTGCTGAAGAGGAATTGGGGCTTCCACCTCCTTCCTCTCTCCTTGAACTCACCATGCACGCTGCCTGCCCCCTGACATTTTGGGGTACAGTCCCAGGGCCCCACTGCCATGGCAGTCACCCCATTTACAGGAAGTAGGGCTTTCTGGGCCTCACATCTAGGTTACAGCATCTTCAGACTGCAAACCTCAGAATCACCTTGGCCCTGCCTACTCCACAGCCCCACATCCTGTTGACTTATAGAATTTCTTAAGCCTGGCCCCTCCTCTCCCTTCCTTGGGTCCATGTCCTTCTGAGGCCTCACCCCACCCTTCCCCAGGTTGCACCAACCTCCCCTCCACACACAAACACACCTCCACCCTGCGTCAAACGATCCGGTTTTTTTTTTTTAGATTAATGAGTTTTTAACTGTATTAATGATAATCAAAACCACGTTTTTTTAAATTCAAACAGCACAAAGTATGAAAAGACAGTCTCTCCCTCACTTGAAAATATCTGTTCCCCTCCCCACTTTTTAAATGTCTCCTTCTAATGGTATTCTCCGCATATAAAGGCACATAGGTATATCTTATGTACACAGATGGAAATACACTGCACATAAAGTCTATACTTACTCAGAACTCAACAGACACCTCTTGAATGTTAAATAATGTATTATAGAGACCTGAGATCAAAGATCCACTTTACCATCCCCCCAACTGCCCATCCTCCAAACAACAGCCAAGAATCAGATGGTGGACCTACCCCTGCTAAAAATACATCAATGATGTGAATAAAAACCGCACTCCTCTCTATGGTTCATGAGGTCCTGTGTGACCTTCCCTGCACCAAGTTCACTTACTGACCTCCACACTCTGCCTCCACTCTGTTCCAGCAGTGAGCTGATCTCCTTACTGGTCCTTGAGAAGCTTGTCCCTCCCCACCTCAGGACATTTGCACAGCTATCCACTTTCCAGAGTCCCCTGACCTTCCATTTGCTCACTCCTTCCTGACCATCAGGTAACAGTTCAAAAGTCAACTCCAGAGAGACTTCTCTGCCTTCTGTGTGTGTTTTCCTTTGTAGCACTTAATATCCCTAAGGTGGTTTTCTGCATGTGTTGACTCATTGTCTGTTTCCCCCGTTTTAAAATGTGAGCAGGCCCCTGAGGGCAAGGATGTTTGTCCTGTTCCCCTCTGGGTCCCCAACGCCTCGCACACAGTAGGCGCTCAAGGAATGTCGGATGGATAGGTGACTTATTCCACGCGGGTCCAGCCAGGGGTCTCCATCCTTAGGCTACACCTGTCCGGAGGACAGACAACTTGCTTCCTGCCCCTGGCTATCACAGGGAGCCTATTCCAACTTCAGAACTCCGTGCATTGACAATGTTGACGATCACTCCCAATTTCTCTCCAAAAAGGCGGGCCAATCAACATCACCTCTTCAAAAAAGAGAGCGGCTGAGAGCTGGTGATGGGACGGGAGGGGATAAAGATACCCATTTAGCAGACGAGAACAGAGGCCCCGAAGGATTTTTCGCCAGGATCTCTGAGCACAGGGTCTTTAAAGGTGCACTCTTTGATAGGTCTGGGATTGCAAACCTGCAGCACCGCCTACAGAGCTCTCCTCCTGGAGGACCCAGACTCAGGCCCCGCCCCCTCGAGGGGCGCTGTGCGCAGGCCCTGCCCGCGCTCTCGCGAGATCTGGGAGGCGGAAAATGGCGTCGACGTGAGCGCGAGCCCGCGGCCGCCCAGGGAGTCGCCGCAGTCTCAGCCGGAGCCGCCGCAGCCGCAGGAATAAGAGGCTGAGCCGGGTCGAGGATGGTGAGCGCGGCGTCGGGGATGCGGGCGCGGCGAACCAGCGGGTACTGGCGGGGCGCGGCCCTGTCGCACGCGCACCCTCCGGCCGCCCCCGCCCCCACATCCGGGCACTCTCCCGTCGCTGGCTGTCACTTGGGGAACACCCCACCCCCGGCTTCCTGGCCCAGCTTCGACTGGGCCACGCCTACAGGACTCGGGCTCCGCCCCTGTTCCTTACACATCGGGGCCCCTAGGCCCTCCGGGTTCGACCGCACAGCTCGAGCCGGGCCGTGTATGTATTTCCGTCCGCAAACAGTCCACTTGATCCCTCTGGCCCCTCCAGCATGTTCCCAGCGGCGCCCTGTTCGGAGCCCCGTCTTTGTAACCTTCGTCCCGCCCACACCCCTTAGGCCACGCCCCTGCCGTGTAAGGGGCGTCCCACTGTCCCAAGTTAGGGACGAAGGACTGCTACGTTCATAGGAGTAATTCCTGACAGATACCCCCTTCTGCAATTGGGACACCCCCCGGCTCCCTCCCGGAGATTGGAACACAGGAGGCTCAATCCACCCTTATCCCCTGCCCTCCCCTGATGGTGACTCCTTAGGATGGGGGCTGACCAGGTGATTTCTCAAAGGCATTCGCTGCTTCAGGAATGTCCAAAGGTCTTGGCGGGGTGGGAGGGGTTCCCCTGGCTGGCCCAGAGGGGTTCTCCCTGCCTTTTCCTTCCACTAGGAGGAGGAACCCTCGGGGCCCAGCCCGGACATGCCGGCGGCTGCAGAGCCCAGCTTCAGTGAGACTGATAAGGAGGTGGTGTCCCCAGTTGTGGCCGCAGCAGCCACCTCCTCTTCCATGGGGGAGGAGCCAGGCCCTGAACGGGCAGCCACACCCCCATCGTGGGACCGAGGAGGGCCTGGAGGGACCCAGCAGGGTGCCCCCTCTGCCCCAGACAGTGTTCAGCCTGGTCCCGGATCCAGCCTTGGCCCCACCAGCACAGTCTCTGGGACCAGCGAGGACCTGAGGCCTCCCAGACGACGCCAACAACCAGGTGATATGTGATGGAGCCTTCTGGGGGTGGTCACAGGCCTTGGAACAATTGAGAGGAGTACAGAGTATCTCCAAACTTGGGCCCCATCAAGAGGGAATCACCATTTACTGAGCACCAAGTGTATGCCAGGCTGTGGCTACAGTGATGAGCCTGTCCTCTGGCAGCGCTGTCTGGTGGGGGAAGAAGATGGTAAAGGCCCTGGTAAGAAACCAGTAGAGTAATTCCAGCCTCATATATGCCTTTCTGGGGCAGAACTCTGGACAGCGTGGATGGGGGAAGAGTGGGTGACACCCCCCTTTCTGTGCATCCTGCAGGGAAGCAGATACCCTGCTCCAGCCCTGGCTGCTGTCTCAGTTTCCCCAGTGTTCGTGATCTGGCACAGCATCTGCGTACCCACTGCCCACCCACACAGTCCCTGGAAGGTAGGGCCAGAGTAGGTGGTGCGGAGGCAGTTTGGGGTGGGAGGCAGGCAGAGCCTCCAGGCCGGCCTTGGCCACCCCTCTCCACTCTGTCCTTCATCCCTGCCCTGCCAGGCAAGCTCTTCCACTGTTCCGCCCTAAGCTGCACCGAGACCTTCCCCAGCATGCAGGAACTGGTGGCACATGGCAAGCTGCACTACAAACCCAACCGCTACTTCAAGTGAGACCCTTACTATCCCGACTTCCACTGGTGCTCCGTGATCAGGCCTCTGGCAGCTCCTTCCACCCCTGATTTGATTGCCACTATCTGGGGGGTCCTTCCTGGTCGGGGGGGGGGGGGGAGGTGGTGAGTCTGGCAGTGGGCGTGGCCTCGGGCAAGCCCTGCCCTTACCTGCCCAAAAAGAGAGACTGGTTACTGGAACGAGTCCCAGAGACCCGGAGGGCGGAGCTCGGAAAGGGCGGGGCATACGTGGTGCGTCTCCGCCCAGTCCCTCCTGACCTCCCTAGAAGAAAACTGGCCGTCTAAGTCAAAATTGAGACTTCCTTCCTCGTTTTCCCAGGGCAAGGACCCGGAGGGGTCCGGAAGGGTCGCTGCCACATTTGGGGGCGCTTAGAGCAAGCTTCCCCCCGCCCCGCAAGTGGGGAATCTGTGATTTGGGCCTTAGGCTCCCTTACTTACCACCCTCGCGCCGCGCCTCCCCAGGTAGCATCGGATAGGCCCTACCCTCGTCCCCCAAGAGACCCAGCCCAGCCCTGTGCCTGCCCCCAGGTGTGAGAACTGCCTCCTGCGCTTCCGCACGCACCGCTCGCTCTTCAAGCATCTGCATGTTTGCGCCGAGCATGCGCAGAGCCCAGCCGCGCCGCCACCCCCAGCCCTAGACAAGGAGCCACCGGCGCCCGAGCGTCCCCCGGAGTCCGACACTGTGTCGGCGCCGGGCCTGCCGTTCCCGCTGCTCGAGCCCTTCACGACCCCCGCCCCTGCCCCCACCGGGCCCTTTCTGCCCTACTTGAACCCCGCGCCCTTTGGCCTAAGTCCCCCACGCCTGCGCCCCTTCCTGGCCGCGGCGCCCGGGCCGCCCGCCTCCAGCGCCGCAATCTGGAAAAAGAGCCAAGGTGAGTGTGGGAGCAGGGCCGCCCGAAGGGTGAGCTGGGCTCACCCAGACTTCTGACCTTCACCCGCCCGTTTATCTCAGGTGCCGGCGGCAGCCCGCGAAGACCCCAGGGCGGCTCCGACGCGCCCTCAGGTGCGTGCAGGTGACCACCAGGGAGGGGTGGAGGGGATTTTTCTGTCCTGCGCCCTGCTGGGCCCAGGGGATGCTGGGAGGCAGCGTTGCCCGCCCCTTCCCAGGTGGCCAGAGCTGCCACCCCCGAAATACACGATTTTTGCCTTAAAAATTGTTGGCCCCTGAGCCTTCATCTGCGCCGGCGTTTCCGTGTAAAACCCGCGCCCGCTTCACAAGTCCTTTCCCCCTGCGGTGGTTCCAGGGATAGGAGTGGGGGATTCGGATAAGTCAAGTTTAGTGCCCCCCCCCCCCCAATTACAGGAGGGAACACGCTCGGGAGCAATGGATCAGCCAGGCCAGACCAGCCAGGTGCTCGGGAGCTGATGGGGAGGCGGGGAAAGGTCTGACCCGCACTCGTCCACGTCCACCGTCCCTGGGAGTGGCCGGGACTGACGGGGTCCCGCCTGCCCGCAGGGCACGCGGCCCCGAGCCGCATCGTGTGGGAGCACACGCGCGGCCGCTACTCGTGCATGCAGTGCGCCTTCTCCACGGCCTCGCGGCCCGCCATGACACTGCATCTGGAGGACCACCGGCCCATCGCCCCCGCGGCCCCGGGGCCCGGGCAGCCGCGCCCCGACGCGCCGGCGGGTAAGGCGGAGGAGCGCTCCGGGGGGGAGGGCGGGGGCCCCGAGGCGAGGGGCGGGGCCGAGGCTCAGGCGCCCCCTCCTCTGCCCCACCCAGACCCGGTCCCGCTTGCACCCAAGGTGTCTCCGCTGCTGTCAGAGGGGGAGTGTCCGGTTTTCTCGCCGTTCTGAATCCCGCCGCGGGGGGGGGGGGGCGGGGGGAGGAAGGGGGGGACTGGACTGTAGGATGCGGGTAGTTTTGTAATTTTAATGGGACTTAAGATGGAGGGGGTGGGGAGGCAATAAAGCAGGCGCGATGAGCCAGCCCGTGCTGTGTCTGGGTCCCTTGCCCCTCCGATGCACAGCCGGCCGGTCTAGCAGTCCTGGGGTGCTCACACCCTGAGAGGGGACAAGCCTCCCCTCAACCTCACTACTCCCCTGTCACTTTAACAACTGGGACCCAGGTCTCCAGCCCAGTGCTACCCTATCCAGCTGTAGTTGGGGCTGCCAGTGCCTCTTGTCCCATTTCCAGAAACCAGATGGGATGGAAACATCGCTTTTATTTAAGGAGTCCAGGAGTCAGTAAGACAGGGGGTCCTGAGAAAGTGCTGGGGCTGACCCTGCTGGAGGCGCCCCCCCTCCGTAATCCTGAAGCCAGTGCAGACTCGCAGGTGGCAGGGTTGAGGTGCTGGTGCCAGGGCCCCCAGGGGCTCTGGTTTTGTCTTCGTCACTGTCTTCCAGACCTTCATCCTTGGCTGCCTGCTTTCACTTCTGTCCCGATGTGGGCTCTGAGGAGGAGGGTGGGTCAAAGCCAGCCCTAGGGAGCCTGGGCTCCCTCCCTCCTCACCCCTCCCCTCTCTGTCCTCCAGCCATGAGGATCTCCTTTTCCCTTCTGTCATGGGAAATCGGTCCTGGGTCAGGGTTCAAAATTTGGGGCCACACTGCTGTCTCAGCCCTGTTGTCACCAAACCCGGTGGGCCAAGCCTCCTGAACGTGGAAGTCGACGCATGCTGTTGGCAGCCACCCCTCGGAAGCTAGTTTTACCTCCTGCATCTTGCTCCCTTCCAGCCCCAGGGTCCCCTAGCCTAGGCCCCTGACCCTCTTCCCCCTCCTCAGGTACCTGAAGCAACCCTTCCTGCCCTTCCCCCCAGTTTGACCACCACAGAAAATGGGTCTGTTCCCATTACTGCCTGGTAGTGGAGACCTTGTTCTAATAACCTACAGGGCTCCATCTTGAACGTCCCCACCCCCTCCCTCATCCCTCTCATCATCCTCCTCTTCCTGGGGAACACAGACCGTCTATGAGCAAGAACTCCCCAGCCTCCTTGCAGTTGAACAGCTCCAAGCTCCAGGGGCCCTTCTGCTTTTCCTGAAAGGGGAGCGCTGATCTGAGTGCCCTTAGGACCGGCCCACCTGCACCCAGGGGCCCACCCGCGGGGCTTCAGGACTGCAGTCATTGCCGAGTTGAAGCTGAGACTCAGCTGGCTCAGGCCAGGGGTCTGTTCTGCCAGCACCTCCGGGCCCGTGCTGAGGCAGGTATTGCTCAGCACCCACTGTCGGGCCAACAGGGCCATCAGGGGACCTTGGGGCTTCAGGCCCCCTGAGCTTTCCTCTTCCCAGCCAGGAGCCTTGGAGCTAGGACTTTGTGACCCTGGAGAAGACTCAACCTCCCTGCATCTCACTTTGCTAGTCCTTAAGATGGGTGTCAGGATGCTTACCCTCTGGAGTCCTTGTGAAGATTCAAACAGGGACTGGGGAGAGAGGATGGGGGCCTGAGAAATGTTTGTGGTGATTCACATCCCCCTGGCTACCAAGCCCATGGCTGCCTGGAACACCCCCCAACAAGGAACTCAGGAAGGAAGTGGGGTGGGATCAAGGGGCCCATTTTACAGCTAAAGGTGAGGCTAGGAGGGTAGGATGACTGAGCCAAGCCCAGCTCCAGTCCCCTCACTGATTCTGTACCACCCTAGAAGCTGGGAAAGGTTCCCATCTGTAAGAAAACCCAGGCAGTGAGGCCCAAATGGCACCTCCCCTTTTCCCACATCTCCAGGGACAGGGTTCAGGGTTCCCTCTCCCCCAGGACCCCAACCTGTCTCCCAAGGTGTCAGAGGCCCTTCCCCCATCAGGCCCCCTCATTCAGCCACCCCCAAATCCAGGCAATGCCACTTCCCAGTCTGTCAGGACCTTTCCAGAGAGTCCCAGAGCCAGGATCTTGGCCCAGGTACCCCACCCCACCCCATCACCCATGCAACAGCTTCTACCAAGGAGACCGTGTCCCCTGCCCTCCCCCGGCCCAGCACCTGAAACTGCCCAGAGGCCTAAGGAGCTGGATCATGACCTGGCCTAGGCACCCTGCTCACTCCAAAAGCAACTTCCTACCCTTGCCCCCTCCCAACTCATGTCCAACTTTTTCAGCTTAACTGGGAAATCTGCTCCCAGTGTCTCTCCCGGGCTTCCGCAGCCCCTGCCCTCCCTCTGGCCAAAGTGATCCCTCAGAGGGCCCCCCTTCCCCTGACTGCAAAAAGCCTGACCGCCAAGTCTCCTTTCGGCCTCAGCTCCGCCCAGCAGAGGGCGCCCAGGAGTGTCAAGTCTTGAAGGGAGATGGAAGGACCAGCCAGCGGATCAGGGCAGTCATCCACTTTGCCCAGCTGGCCCAATGGGGGGCTGGTTGATAAGAGACTGCAGGTTTGCGCTGAAGAGGCCGAGCCTCTCCAGGCAGCTTACGTCAGCTGAGTCCGGCCATGTACCCGTCCGGCAGTTGTCCAGCACCAGCCCCATCACCACCAGACTGGGAGAGGGAAAATAAGGCTCCTGGGTGCACGTCCCAGAGCCCTGCCTTTGACCTGGACGTGAGCACCCCCATCCCAGGACCCCAGCTCCTCTGTGCGCCCCTTGACCCCTAGGATTGGCTGCCCACGTGCTCAGTCCTCGACTGCGTGCACTTGGACCACATGTGGCTGAGCGTGGAGACCACCACCGTGTCTGTCCCCCAGCCATGACCAGGGCAACCAGGTGCATGCCCCTGCTCTTGCGCCTGCTCTGGCTCACCAGCCCCCCATGTGCTCAGAACCCCGGGACCCCTCCTTAGCCCATTGTTCCACAGGCTCCTGAAGCGAACACCTCCCCACACTCCCCACCCCCACCCCCACTGAAACCCCAAGGCAGACCCTGGCCCGGGCTCACTTCAGGCTTCAGGTTCCTCAACTCCATCTATGGAACCTCCTGCCCAAATTCATGGCCACACTTTGCAGTCCAGCCCAGAGCCACCCGGAAGGCTCTAAACACAAAGGGGAGTGGAGGGGGGGCGGGAGGGAACACCTCCTGGGGACCGTGGGGGAATAGGGCTTGCCAGGATGGGACCCTCCAAACTGCGAGTTCCAGGCCATGGGGAGGTGGTTCACATGGGGTGGCTGGCCTTGGAGCCTGGGAAGTCACCAGCTTGTCACCAGCGTTCAGTCCTTTAGCTTACTTTGATTGGGCACCTACTGTATGCTCTTGGCCAATAATCACTTGTTTCATTCATTCATTTCCCTCATTCACCAAACACTGGGTCAGTCAGCCTGTGACCAGCCTGTGCTGGCTGGTCCCAAAGACCCAGGGAGGACCCACTCTCACCATCCCTGGTCTCCCAGGACTCCTGTTCCAAGGGGAACCCACATCTGGGAATGTGACCCAGGGTGCATGCCTGCTAGTGCAGGGATGGGGATGGCAGGCACAGAGGCTCCAGAATCCTCAAGCTGTGCCTCTTAAAAGTGGACACAAACAGGCAGAGTCCTTTCCGACTGTGCGGTCTGTGGCCTTCATGGCAGGGTGGTAATGAACAGCTCCAGCTGGGAATGCAGTGTCCTCAAGACAGACTGGATCCTTCTACACCCTCGCTACTCCAGGGCATCACCTGGGATCTTTAGAAATCTGAGGCTCCACCACAGACCTGAGGCAGAACCTGCACTTTAATGGGGTCTCAGGGTGACTCGTGGGCACATGAGAATCACCCTCAGAGTGTTTAAGAAATCCCCAGGCTCAGGGCACCTGGCTGGCTCAGAGGAGTAGGAGTCTTGATCTCGGGGTTGTGAGTTCAAGCCCCGAGTTGGGTGTAGAGGTCACTAAAAAAAAAAAAAGAAAAATCCCCAGGCTAGGGCCAATTAAGTCAGAATCTCCAGGAGCTTCCTTCCATCTTTTCGTAAACTCCTAAAGCTATTTCCATGTATAGCTAAAACTTGTCAGGGCTCTGCACTCTCCCTTTGTGTCCAAAGTCACTGACCTCCTACAGACCAAGTCCTGTGGTTAGGGCTCGCCTCTATCTGGCTGGGCCTCACACCCCCACAGCGCTAGTTCGGCCCACCCCCTTCGCCCCCTCTTCACTGCTCTCCCTGCTGTCTCCATTTTCTCCCCTGGCCCTCAGACTCCCTCCCTCCCCAGGGTGGGGGAGGGCAAGGCCTTAGCTACTACCCACCCAACCCACCCACCCCCAAATCTGCCATCCCAGCTAGGCCCTCTGCCCCCCACAGCTGTCCACGACCCATGTGACATCTGCCTCTATAATAGGGAAGTCCTGCTCAGAGCTGAGAATCTGACAGTGGGGAAGTGTGGAAATGAGGCAGGCAGATGAGGAAACGAGCCGGCAGAAGGGCCTCACCCATCACGCTCTCCGAACTCCTGAGTCTCCTGGCCCAGAGCTGACCATGCCCCTTACCCCCAGAGAACTCCCCCTCCCAAGGAGGCCCTCCGGGCCTGGCACGGAGTCCTCCCTGGAGACCAGAAGTCAGCCACCCCCAGAAACACAAACAACTGGTGGCCACATTGGGCATGTGCTCACAGCCGATGCACGAAGCATGGAGACCATGGAGACAGTAGCAGGCAGGACAGGAACTCAAGTGCCAGGCAGGATCTGGGGACAGGCAGGGGCTGTCTCCGCCTCCTTTTCTTCCTCCTGTGTCCTCCCCACCCCGCCAGCATCCCCCACCCCCGTGGGGCCCGGGGAGCAGAAGCCACAGTCACTTCCTGAAGGCACCGGCCCAGCTCAGGTCCCACTTGCCCTGTGGCCCATCACCCGCCTGCAAGCATGGTGAGTGAACCCCCAACCCTAGGAGAGCCCCCTCATCCCCCAGGAAATGGCAAGGACCATCACAAAGGCCCAGAGGTGGGAAGCAGCCAGGATGCATCACTGGGACAGCTGGGGCCCCAAAGGGCCTGTGGCCCAGGCTGGGGCTGGGACTTTAATAGGGGGAACAGGCAGATGGCCCAGACTACTCTCCTCCCAGGTCAGCCATGAAGAGCAGCAACCTGGGGACAGGAGGCCAGGGTGAACACAGGGGCTTCCTGCGGGTGACAAAGTGGGTCATGTACCCGCCACCCACCCCCCACCCCAGTAGTCACCCAAGACATGACCTGCTGACCCTGATTTCTCTGGTCCTGTGGGTGACCCCGGAATCCTTCCCCCAACCCACCTGGAGCGGGGCTTTAATAGAGGCATTTCAGGCCCCAGGCGGGGATCACTACCTTTCCTCGTTCTCTGGGTGGGGCACAGACAGGAGCACAGTCTCCACGGTTCTGCCCTTTCCCCCTCCCCAGTCTCCTAGGGTCCAGGTGAAGCCAGGCTTGGGGGCCTGCAGTGGGGCCCCCTGGTCAGAGCAGGCCTGGCCTACTTGTGCACCCGCCCGTGTCTGTTACGGAGAGCATGGGGCCGGTCGAGATGGTACCTGGGACGGACTAGGTGTGCCACAGACGGTGCACAGGCCTGACCGGGCCGCTGCTTGGGCCGGCTTGCCGCTTCTCCTGGGTGTTCTCGACTGTGAGTGCCCTGACCGTCAACAAGGGTGTCTGGGACCATGAGACTCTGAGCCCACATCTGCCTCCAGGTCTGTGTCTCTCCACGTCTTTCTACATGAGTCTGTGACAATCAGACTGGACGTGGCTGAGTATACACCTTTGTATCCTGTATATTTCAGCAAGTATCTACTGAGCACCAACAGTGTGCCATGCACTGGGAGGACAGCAATGAGTGAGCCAAGTCGCTGACCTTCCACAGGGGATAGGGGGGCAGAGAGAACAAACAAGCCACGGCACATTTGTGAAACCGTATAAAATAAACTGTATGATACATAGTGGCAGGTACTGAGAGAAAAAAAGTAGGTTGGGGAGATTGGAGAGTTCTGCAAAGGGGAAATCAATTTTTTTTAAATGAGGGTGGTCTGGGAGGAAGGCCTCTCTAATAAAGTATCAGCAGAGACCTGGAGGTGGAAGAGGCAAGGGCCGGACAAAGGCCCAAGAAAGAGGGGTTGGGGGCGGGGGGAGAGCAGGGGAGAGGCGGAGGCCAGGCCCAGGTAACTGGGTAAGGGAGGCAGATTGATGGTTTAAGGCTTTCATGAGATCTTTAGCTTTTACCATGGGGAAATGAAGCATTGCCACATTTTGAGCAGAGGGGCTTCCTGCAGCTGCTGTGGGGGAGGGTCCTGGCCAGAACGGGGGTGCAGGGGGCAGAGGGGGAGGCAGAAGACGGGGGGGCAGGAGACCGGGGAGGAGCCTGGGTTCCTCCAGCCAGCATGACAGTGGTACAGGCAGTGAGAAGTAGCTGGATTCTGGATGTATTTTGAAATCAGAACAGAAGGCACTAGGGATGTGGAGCATGAAAGCACAGGGTATCTCAAGGACACTTAGAAGGCACCATCAACTGTGGAAGCAGAGGCTATGGGGGAGTATTGGGAGCCTGGGTCCTGATGGGGGTGAGGTTGGGGGCATACGCAGTGCCTAAGTGGAGAGGTCAGGACTCCAGGGAGCCTGGAGACAAAGGTGGAAGGCCCAGCCAACAGGAGAGGGAGCCAATGACAAAGGGTGGCAAAGAGGAGCTAGGAGAACCCTTATGTGAGTCTCTGCCTGACTGGCTCCATGTCCCTTAGGGGAGCCATCAGGACTTCCGGAGCCTTCAAGCAAAGTTCCAGGCCTCTCAGCTTGAGACCAGCGAACACCCCAAAAAACCCCCGAAGCCTGAGTTCAACAAACTTCTAAAGAAGTTTCCACCACCTGAGCTAAGCGAGCACCCCAGGAAGCCCCTGCAGCCCAGCTGCACTGATCTGCCCAAGAAGCCCCCCAAACCTGAGCCAAGTGAACCCTCCAAGAAGTTCCCACAGCTCCAGGCCCCTCAGAAAGCTTTGCAGCCTGAGCCTGTGGCCGGCCACCCTGCCAAGCCCCCGCCAGAGCCCCAATCCAGCGCCTTCCCCAAGAAGCGCCAGCAGCCTGAGCCCAATGAGGCCACCCCAAACCCCTCCCAGCCTGACTTCGGCACCTTTCCCAAGAAGCCCCCGCAGCCCGAGTTCAGTGTGCATCCCAGAAAACCCCCGCAGCCTCAGGCTGGTGGCCTCCCTAAGAAATCTCTGCCACAGCCTGAGTTTAGTGAGGTCCCTCAGACACCCCCCTGGAAGCCTGAGTCCAGTGAGCCCCACCCCCACTCCTCACAGCCCAATTTCAATGCATTTCCCAAAAAGATCTCAGCCCCTCAGCTGAATGACCTCCCCAAGAAGCTCCTGCACCCTGATTTTGGTGACCTCACCAGGAGGTCCTCAGAGCCTGAAGTCCGTGTGTTTCCCAAGCGGCCACGGCAGTCTGAATTCAAAGCACCCTCCAAGAAGCCCCTGCAGCCTGAGCTGGGGAGCCTCCCCAGAGTGTCCTCGGAGCCCGAGTTTGGCCTGCTCCCCAAGAAGTTTCTGCAGCCCGAGTCCAGTGCTCTGCCCAAGAAGCACCTGCACGCGGAGTTCTTTGGTGATCTCCCTAAAAAGCCCCCCCTTCCTGGCTCTGTTTCGGAGAGCTCACTTCCCGCTGCTGTCACTGCCTCCCGCCCCAGGCTCCCACTCAGCCCTGGCTTTGGAGCCAGGCAGCAGAGGTCAGGAGTTCCCGTTCACAGTGGAGGGTCGAGGCTGGGCCTCAAACCCAGCTACCCACCCCGGCGGAGGCCTCTGCCCCCAGTCAGCAGCCTGGGACCCCCTCCAGCCAAGCCGCCGCTGCCTCCTGGCCCCAGGGATGTCCAGAACTTCCGGAGAGCCACAGCCGCAGGTGGGTCAGGGCAACCCAGGCAGAAAGCTGGGGAAGAGGCTCCCTGGCAGGGCCTGCCTCCCTCCTGCTCTCATCCCTCCACAGCTCTGAGGAGGACCCGTTCTTCTGCTGGGATCCACTCCCAGGCCCGACAGACTGAAGACATCCCGCAGTGAGTGTGGGGAGTAAGCGGGCCCTGGCGCAGGTCGAAGGCTTGGAAGAGGCCCCTATCTCGGGTATTCCCGCAGGGACCAGGACGAGGCCTACGAGCTGTATGACGACGTGGAGCCCATGGACAGCCCCAGCCCCAACGGCAGAGGTTTGTTGGTGGTGGGGCTGAGCTCTCAGTCAGACCATCCTGCCCAGGCCCCTCGGGACCATTCATTGCAAGGGCATATTCTGCCATGCTGCTGGTGTGAAGCCAAGGGACAATCCATCTCCCTGGCAGTGCCAGAGGAGAAAGTAGAGGGCAGGAAGGGCCTTTCAGAAAAGTCCTACCAGTTCCTGATGGGCAGAACAGGAGGAGGTAGGGCACCCTAAAGGCCAACAGCCAGTGAGCATGGTGTGGCCTAGGCAGGGGGAGGGGGTAGGGTGGTGGGAGAAGGTGTGAAAGAGCAGTGGAAGGATCAGGAAGTGGACTTGGTGGCATGTGATGCAGGGGTGAGCGGGAGCAAGCCAGCTCATGACATGGATGAGGCCCAAGTTTCAAGCCTAACGCCTGGGCGCAGACTGGAGGTATCCCTGAGTCGGGGACAAGGTTTCAGCTTCCACAGCAGACCTGTTGTGTTGGAGGTGCTTGCTGGATGTCCAGGTCGGACTGGGGCCTGAACTCAGGCATGGGGTGGAGACAAAGACCCCTGAGCCTGTAGTCCTAGACACTCTGTGCTCTGGGGTTCCTAAAGACCCTTTTCTTCCTCTCTTCTTCCAAGCATCTGCTCCTGGAGAGCAGGGCAGTGGCAAAGCAGACATGTCTCCAGCCCAGCTGCAGGGTTAATGCCTTTACCAATTTTGAGTGGGGAAAAAAAAAAAAAGTGACTTTTATGCAAGCCCTGTACGTGACCATCACTGAACATGCACAACCGCCCCCGCCCCCACGGCAACAGCTGACCCCTTGTCCCCGACAGGCTTCAGGTGGAAGCCTGAGGACCCGAGAAGCAACTTGCCCAAGCCCTGTGCTCCCAGACTGTTTCCTGGCCCCATCTCTGGAAGGGCTTCCTACAGGGGAACCTTTTATTAAGGGTGCCTTTGGGATGCTCCCGCTTCCCACCCCCCGCCCCTGCACCAGATCTGCTGCCTCTACTACTCTTCCTGAGCCCCTTCTGCTTCTCCTGGGCTTTCCTCAGGGGCTGCTTGCAACACCCTCTGTTAGCAGAGCTTCCTGACAGGGCTCCTCCTGCTTCCGCTCTGGTGAGGCTCTTGTGGCGGGGTCTGGGGGCCACTCTTGGGGCCACGGACATGGAGAAAGGCAGTAACTGGCCCACCCCTTCCCCAATCCCAAACAGACCAGGAACATCCCCACCTCTGCTCACTGTCCCTGCCCATGGACAGTCGTCTCCCCATTCCATGCCAGTCATTCTGCAAGACTCTAATCAAATGCACTTCTCAAATCTCTCCCTTCTTGAAACACTATGTGGGCCCTCACTGGTAGTACGGATTGTCCCAAAGTTTGCCCAAGTCTAACCGCCCACTCGGCCCCACTCCAGAGGTTCTTTGCACCGCTGGGGGCTCCCCTGGAAAGGGCTAAGGCCACCAGACCTAGCTCTTACCCAGGATTTCAACAGGTCCCCCTCAGAGCCTGCCTTACCTGCGTGGCCTGATTAGGGTCACAATGCCAGAAATCCGGGCCGCAGGTATGCCAAGTCTGCCCTGCACCATGGCGCCCGGGGGCGTGCTCTACACTGTGCTGGGTTTGCAGGGGCCCTAGGGTGCCTCTGGGAGAAGGGGAAGCAGCCAGAGGGAAATGTCCTGGGTGAGACTGTAGATGGCACCGTCACATCTGAGCACCAGGCCGAGGCTGGAGTCTGGTGCAAAAAGTTGGGGGCTTCATGTTCTGGATCCTTCACTCAACTGGTATTCACGAGGCTCTCGCCGTAAGCCAAACCCTGGCCAGCAGAATCCTCCCTGGAAGGCTGGCAGTTTGCCAGGAAGTCAGCCCTCACCAGGCAGACCCCTCACAATTTGGTCTCAGCACCAGCCAGGCCAGTCCAGGAACCCCACCCCACCCCACCAGCCCCTACTCAGACACCCATTTCATCTGCTCTAAGAAATGTTTTTGCCTTATTTTTGACCCAGAACCCATGACAATTCCCAGAAGCCAACCTACTCTAGGAGACAGACATGAAATGGCCTCAAAATCCTGCAAATAAAGCCGCCTGTATCATTTCCAGCCAGATGACCTTGGAGCAGGATTGCTTTACCACCCAGAGCCTTTATTTCCCTCATCAATGAGCTGGGAATGACAGTATTGCCTACTACCCTAAGTAATAAGGTTGCTGTGAGGGCTGAAATGAGTTACTCTAGTAAACAGTTTCTGCCATGCCTGCCATGCAGTAGGAGTTACGAAAACAAGAGCCAATCCACTAGAACTCACAACCCAGGAGAAAGGCCTAGGGAGAAGATGGGCAGGTGGGCAGGGTGGGGTTTGGGAGGGGGTGGATGTCCTGAGAACTGACCCAGGGAAAGCTCATTCAAGATCAAGCCACCAGTGTCGAGAGGGAGGCTGAGCCAACGGTCCCTGCCCTAACTCAGCGCTCTGACTGCTCCCAGATGACGTGCCATCTACCCAGCAACCCCCCAGGCCACCACAAGATCCAGAACTCAGGTACCACAGGGCAAAGGGCATGTAACACAGAGGGGCTGAGCTCTGGGAGGACACGGAGGGGGCCCCTGAGGAGCACATCTTCCTCAGGAGCATCCAATTCCTCAGGAAGGAGAAGGCCCCCCAGCCACAGCAGTTGCCACCCGCAGACCCAAAGACCCTGAAGCAGATCCGGAAGGCAGAGAAGGCCGAGAGGGAGTTCCGGAAAAAGTTCAAGGTGTGAACACCAGAATCCTTGAAACAAGAGCCCTGGAGTTTTGGGCACAGCCCCAACTGACCAAATTCAATCCTCAGAAAGACGGGGTTCCTGGGGTGAAAGCACAAAACAAAAGCTCTAACATATCCCTCCCCAGTTTGAGGGGGAGATAGTGATTCAGACAAGGATGATGATCGATCCCAACGCCAAGACACGTCGTGGGGGTGGCAAGCACCTGGGGATCCGGCGTGGGGAGATCCTGGAGGTGATCGAGTTCACCAACAAGGATGAGATGCTGTGCCGGGACACCAAGGGCAAATGTAAGTCAGACAGACCAGGAAGTCCTAGGGAAACAGGCTACCACCAAGGCTGGGAGCTTACCTATCCTACTTTCTTTGCAGATGGCTACGTGCCCAGAACAGCTCTACTGCCCCTGTGAGTGCTGGCCCTGACTAGGGGTGATGGGGAGGGCGGGGTGGTCAGTGGGCCAAGGTGACTCTTACTGACCCAACTGTGCTCTCTGCCAGGGAAACGGAGGTGTATGACGATGTTGGCTTCTGGGGTATGTAGATGCTCTGGGTAGGCTGGAAGGGACCAGAGGTAGGCTGGAAGGAGGTAAACCCCTCACCCCGTTTCCCTGAGGGCTGCTCATTATCCGCTTACGGGGAGAGGAGTCACTGCAAATCACCCTTCCTCGGCAGACCCTCTGGAGAGCCGACCATCCCCCCGGGAACGGTAAGGCCCACAGGTGTGGGTACCCAGGACAACCGGCCAGCCCAGCCACCCACTAATCCAGGAGTCTTGGATCCCAGATTGGCAGTCACAGAACCACCCAGGCTCATGCCTGCCTACATACATGAACCACATAAAGCTCCTACTGAAAGTGATTCCTGCTTCTTGTCTTTTCTCTCCCTCCTGATTGGCACACAGTGGAGTCATGATCAAACACTTGGGGGTCTGCGAGGTCGACCCCATCCCTCCACGGTCTCACCCCTCAGGGAGAAACACGAGGAGGAGGAAAGTGTGGCAGGGAGAAGGTGGCAAGGCTAGGACCCCACAACCAAACGTGACAAGCAGTGGCGGCAGCTCCGCACAAGCTGCAAATAGCTGTGTAGCCCAAGCGGACCTACGTATGAATGAGATCACATCTTGGGAGAGAAAAGGGAGGGGTGACCCAGTTCTGACAGAGCCCAGGTATCACGGTCAGCCTAAACCGCTAGAGTTCTAAATATGCTCAGAAACTCGCACCCTCCTCAGTCTGTTACTGTAGCAAAGAAAAGCTGCTATGGACTGAAAGTATATGCCCCCCACCCCCCACAAGCACAGACAATTCCTCTGTTGAAAGCCTAACGCCCAATGTGATGCTGTCTGGGGGGTGATTACTGCCTTTATAAAAAAAGAGGCCCAAGAACGTTCCCCTGCCACTCCCACCATGTGAGATCACAGCTAGGAAGTACCATCTATAAACCAAGATCAGGTTCCCTCACCAGACATGGAATCAGCCAGTGTTTTGATCTTGGACGTCCCAGCCTCCAAAACCGTGAGAAATACATGTCTGTTGTTTATAAGCTGCCCAGCTTATGGTATTTTGTTATAGCAGCCAAAGTGGACTATGACAAAAGCCAAACTGGAAATGAGCCTGACACAATGTCTGTGCCCCGAAGAGCAACAGCACAGGAGGGAGAGAGAACGGCTCTCAGGACCGCTAATATCCAAGTGCTTTATCACCAGCACTGGAGAATTCAAGTCCACTCAGGACTCAGTTTCCATAAAGAGTTCTCCTGAAGTGGCCAGGGTCCATGCCCTCCACCCTCGGGGTCCACAGACAAAGCAAGAATAGGGATGAGACCTCCAGTGGTCACAGCTCCAAGGGGAGAAAGAAAACTGGCTCTAGCTCCCCAAACCGGAGGTGGGTGCCCCACAACACACAGGCAAAAAGCAAGCATCTTTTCAGGAACTGGTATTTATTATCAAAGTCATATTCGATGTCAACAAGATGCCACAACTACAAAAAAAATTGCGCACATTGCAATCTCAATGCAAACAGTCAAATGGAACCCCAGTCATTAAAAAAGTAATTCAAATTACCCCAAAAAGCAACTGAATTTTTTAAACATCTTTATACATCCAGCCAACAAATTAAAATGGTTAACAAGAAAAAATACAAATTCAGAGGTCTGGTATCGATGTTTAAAAAAGGCAACTGCTTAAGCATTTCTATCGATTCGAACATCAATCTCTCGGCCACTCAGCTTCATCCCATTCATCATCCGGCAGGCTCTCTCAGCCACCTCTGGCGACTCAAACTTAACCACACCGCACCCCTTGGACTTCCCGTTCTCCATCTTGATGTCGGCATACAGCACGTGGCCTGGGCACAGGGAGGGAAGAAGAGACCACAACTCATCAGGCAAACCCAGAGCTCAGCCTCAGTCTGGGCTCCACTCAGTCCAGATCACCTGTTGGATTTCGGTGGACAGAGTCAAAAGGGAGAGCGGCCCTGGCACACGAATGCTCAGAACACAACAGCCGGAATCCAGCGACTATGGCCCTCAGCCATGTTGCCATTCTTCTGCCAAGAGGACAACAATCGACCCATGATAAGCCTTCCTGGCAGTTTCAAATGCACACTCATACACTCAAGAAAGTTATACAGGGGACTGTGTGAAGCCAACCTTATAGGTGAGTTGTGCAGAGGCTTCATCTTCCAGACCCCACACCACAGCATTTACGAGGCCATCGTGATATAATGGACACTTCTGTACTGTCCACACACAGGCTGCGTCCTATCTCACAAGTGGGTTTCACATATTCATTCAAGTACTGGTTAAGCATCCAGGTATGTGTCAAGCACCACCATGAAACAAGTCTATAGGGGAAGAGCTAAGGACATGACCGTGTAGCCTATGCTAAGGGGCCCTCGTTTCTAAAGCCATTAACTCAGCCCAAGGGAAGGGCAACATCTAGAGGGCTTCTCATGGGACAGTTCTGAAATAAAAGTCCACCAGAAGGTAAACTCTTACGATAATAGCATGAAATAAAGCACTTCTGGAGAATGACACTTGCAACTCAGGGTTCAGGGACAGGAGGGAGATGAAAGAGGAGGGACTAAGTTACAAAGGGGCTAGTGAGTTTCTCTTGTTGGCAGAGGGGCACCTCCAGGCACCTGAGGCAGGGGAGCAGCCTGATCCAACTTGACTTTTCAGAATACCTACTACAATGTGGAAACTAAGGAGTGGGGCGAGGGCAAGAAGGCACACTATGGCTCAACAGCTGCCCCAAGAGAAGAACCAGGAGAAGCAGCAAAGTGGCGCAATCTGAACTACCAGTGAAACAGGAAATGAGAAACAGTGAGGAGGCCTTGACCCAGCAAGCCACCCAGACTTCTGGCTTAGGTCCCGGGCTCCCACTTGACATGGTTAAAAGAACAGAGGTGGTGGGAGTGAGGGGCAGGGATTCACCCGGGGACAACTTCACTTCCTTTCAGCCACACAATGAGCCTTTCAGAAAGGTGGCCTGGTGTGCCAGGAAACCACCACAACCAGAGCCGCTCAGCCTCATTCACATAGAAGCTCACCCCTGGGAACTTCCGAGAAAGTGCTCTCTGAGGCATGAACCAACAGTGCGGTGGTAGAAAGCAACCTCATCGCAGATGTTTTTATTCAGCTTTGTCACGTAGAAGCCATGTGACCTTGGCAACGTGACTTTGCCGGACTCATCTGCAAAATGGGGACATCACCTCCTTTCAAAAACCGTAAAAGGAGAAGGATGGGGTTGAAATGAGAACACAGGTGAGAAGTGTCTGACACATAAGAGGAAACTCAACAACTGGCTTGAATACTTGCACAGGCAGAAAAATGGCAAGTCCCATTGGTCCTCGAGTCACGGCAAGTGGCTGTGAAGACCAGGATGGGAGCTTCACTGCACCCCTCAAATGCATCACTAACAAGCTAAGACTTCTGAAGCCACAACACATGGAAGCACCTAGAAAGCCTTTCCCAAACACTTACCACATTCGTTGAATTTGTCTTTTAGCATCTTCCATGTAAAATCAAATGGGAGCTAAATGGAAAAGGAGAAACTGATGAGTGATACAGCCAAATCCTAATGTCCTAATGCATAAACACCAGGGTCTCTCTGAGAGGAACTTTCAGGACTTCTTGTACACTGAGAAATAGGGTACCCTTCAAACTGAGATACCAGCAGAGAACAAAACACACCGGCCTGGAATGAGGTTCGAAAACGGCACACCAAGCGCACTCCCTTTGTGGCATTAACTGTCTAAGGGAGAATCATGCAGACGACAATAGCCTATGGTAAGCAGCCCACAGACCATTCAACAGTAACTGAAGGTGGTCAACTTGGTATAAAGATAAGGCAGATATAGCCCTTTGTCTCTGTCATGCCCAAGTGTAGTGGTTCTTCAAGCCAAGGGAATCAAGAAGCTGGGTTCCTGAGCTCAGTGTTGGTTTCCGCCTAGCAGTACAAAAACCTGGGGCTCCTGTTGCACAGAGTTCGTTTTGCTCTCCCATTCCCTCCTTATCCTACCAGCACCAGACTTTGGGGACAGTAGCAAGGTGGCCTTAAGTGCTGCTACTCTGCCTCCCTACTGAGGGCACCAACTCTGACGCCAACCTGCCCCCTCCTCCCTTTGTGCCTACCACCACCACCACCAAGTTGCTGAAGAACCACTTACATTTCTCACAAATATCTGGCAGGCCTTCCTGGCCACCCCAGGAGCATGGCCTCCAGCTCCGCCAAAGGAACCTGCGAAGCTTCCTCCAAAGTTGCCACGCTCCATCTCGATGGCGCGGTCAAAGCTGGCACCGCCACCGCCACCCATGGCCAGGCCCATGCGCTCAATGCCGGCGCCTAGGGCTGGACCCATGGCAGGACCCATGCGCTCCAGGCTGTTGGCGCCCATGCGCTCCAGGCCCATGCGCTCGAGACTGTTGGCGCCCATTCGCTCCAGGCCCATGCGCTCCAGGTTGTTGGCGCCCATGCGCTCCAGGCCGGTGGCCATGCGATCCATCACGGGGCCCATGCGCTCCAGGCCAGCCCCCATGCCTGCGGGCACCATGCGCTCCATGCTCAGGCCCATGCGCTCGATGGCAGGGCCCATTCGCTCCACACCAGAGCCCATACGCTCAATGGTCTGGCCTACGCGGTCGATGGGCGCGGCCATGCGCTCAAGGCCAAAGCCCATGCCGGCACCCATGCGCTCCACGCCAGAGCCGATGCGCTCCATGGTCTGGCCCATTCGCTCGATGCTGGAGGCCATGTGGTCGAGGCCCAGTGGGCCCATGCGCTCGATGCCGGAGCCCATGCGCTCAACTGAGCCCATGCGGTCCATGACCAGGCCCATGCGCTCAATCTCGGAGCCCACACGATCCATGCCATGGCCCAGGCCTGCGCCCATGCGCTCCATGCCGGCACCCCCAATGCGGTCAATGCCAGGGCCCATCCTCTCGATCCCAGGGACACTGCCTCCACCTCCACCTGGAACAGGGACACAAAACACAGGCAGATATCAGGGACTTGCACACCTGTGTGCACACCATGCCAGAGGGTGACCTGGGTGCAGAGGCTTGGGCACTTCACAAGCTCAACCCCAGTTCAGGAATTAAATCCCACAACAATTTATCATTAGACATCCCTCAAATGTCGACAGACAATTGTTAAGGCGGGGTAGTGAGGACATCATTCTTCCTATATCTGTGCAACAGCTAAAATTTCCATAGTAAAATTTTAAAAGGGAGAAAATCCACCCTGGAGGACTTGTGTCAGCAATGTTCTCCATGTTATTTCAGAAGCGCTAGTACTTGTAACTAGCTTTGTGAGCCATGGTTGTCAGTTCCTGAGAACTCTGAGGTCTCCCCACCAAATTTAACTGAGAAATGCTTTCAATGAAGGAAGCTCGGAAACCCCACCCTCAGTTGGTCAGTCTGTGTGATGGATTACATGGATTATATGTGGCAATTCCAATCACTCACAACCTTTACCCTTCTCTCAGCTTGTCCCTCTCAGATGCCCTGCTGACGGCCAGTATGGCTGCATTTCCTTAGCACCCCAGGCAAAAAGCAGCTAGTATACAGCCACGCAATTAAGAGGAGATAAAGAAAACAAACACCAATATAGATCCTCTATATCTAGATAGACAGCTACTTCCAGGGAGCCTTACTCTGTGAGGAAAACCCCCAAATGAGCTGTGCATAACTCTGCTGGCTTTGGAGGAAAAGAAGTCGATGGCACTTGCAGAGTAGATCCTAGAAGAGGTCTCAGATCAGTTCTCAACACATGCTGGCATGTCAGCAATGCAGGGACCCTGTGAACCTGGTAACTCTGGACAAGAAGGGTCTGGCTCCACCTGCAAGGCCACCGCCCACCACTTTTCCACCATGCAGAGCATCAAGGTCCCTCTCACTTAAGCTTCACCACCACCACCGCCACCACCTGCCTCTGAAAAAGGTCAGCTGAGCCCACAGCCAGCCCATTCCTGACCCAAGAGGCCCAGTCCAAGATGTAAATTCAAGAAAAGGAGACTCAGAAGTTTCTGTGAGTCTCTGACCTCACATATCACTCCACTTCTCCAGGACTATTTCCTTAGTCATGCTGAGTAATAGCACACCAAGTGGCAAAATATAAACACAATTTAAGAAACACAAGTTCTGCTCTGAGAGCAGAAATTTCTCAGAAACTACTTAAAAAAAAAAAAAAAAAAAAAAGCAAGATAAATAGAAAAGGGCAGGTAGCAAGCTCAAGAACATCAGAAATCAGGCTGACCCCCCAGATGCCAAAAGCAGCAGAGAACAAGGGAAAAACGGTGCCCATGTGGAGTTTTAGAATCAGCGCACCACAGAAATAATCAGCAAGTGGAGTTACCAAGGAAATGCCAAGGCACTCAGAGCCATTGGGCACGGAGGGGAGATCAAGCTGACAAAAGAAGTTCATTTAGTTTTAAGTACCCATAAAAAAAAGTGTATATTAATGGAAGGATATAGTCCAAAATGTTTACAGCACTCATCACTGGGCAGTGAGATTGCAGATATTTAATTTTTTTAAAAATAATTTTCTGAATATTTATCAGTACAAATGTACAGTTGACTAAGCATTTGTTAGGAATGGAGCTAGTATACTTTTATAATCAGGTTATTTACTTTCAGGAATTCACAATTTTATGGTATTTAAAACAACAAAGTCCCCAAATTACATGGATATTATAATAATGACAATGGCTAACGCTTACATAGCACTTACGTATGTATTCTCTTCTATGCATTAACTCAGGTACTCTGCACAACAACCCTATGAGGTAGATACCATTATATCCCCATTTATAGTATGGAAAACAGAGAGGTTCAGTAACTTGCCAAATGTCACACAGCTAGGAAGAGACAGAGCTGGTTCCCACCCAGGCAGTCTATTTTAGAGCCCATACTTTCCACCACTACACTCTACTATCCCCAGTAATAACAGCCTATTCTAAAAATCAAAACATCAAAACTAAGCGTTTCCTACCTCCTCCCTGCTTTGCAATGATCTCTCCTCTCTTCAGTGCATTACTTAGGATTTCTAAGGAAATCAGGAAGAAAAAAAAATTAGCCAAATTTCTCTATGATAACAGAAATTTGTTTATTACAGATTCCAGAATAAGAATATTACTAATTTAAAAATAAAACAAGGAAAGGGGGGGAGGGGTTAAGAAATACACACACAGACAGGATCATTTTACTAGAAAACTGTAAGAGTCCTTGATGATGGGTCATGATACTAGGATCCCATGTAGCTCCAGAGTCTGAGCCCAGTTGGCAAGACCATCTGGGAATGTGCCCAGCAGAGCTAAGTAAGAGCCAGTGTGCACCAATGAAGTGAACTTAGAAAATCAGAGCAAGAACGGGGCCAGTGGCACAGTTTCCTAAAGCTGGTCCAGAGCCTCAGCACTCCGGCTGAAGCCTGCACTCACCCACCAGATCCAATCAACACCTCACAGTTATCCTTTAGCAAACTAAAGCTGTGGCTATACTTACTGCCAAAACCCTGAAAACCAGCAGCAACGGCATGCCGTGCTGAAGTATGACCTCATTAACAAGTCGTGCATGGAAAGACTCCAGCAAGCTAAGCCCACCAGCCCCACCTGGAAGGAGCTGGGTGTGATGATGATTAAGTGACAGACAAAGATTCAGGAAAATAAAAACCCCAACACATCCAAACCACATCCAACACCCTGTCGAAAACAGAAAACACTGTTGCTTGTTTGCCAACGATTCATCCAAACCTCTTTAAAGTTTGTCTAATGCTACAGGGTTAGTACTAGCTTTTAAAAGTTTCTTCTCAGCTCTTCACCCTGTAAAGAGATTTGTACCCACCCCCCTTCTCTGGTCACAAAGTGTGCTCAGCAATGTGGACCAATAGCCACAGAGCATATCTCATTTTATGACTGAGACCACAGAGATTATCCCTAACCACACAGCTGTTTCTGGTACTATAACTACCTGCTACAGGAAGGACGTGGGAAAGCATACCAAGAAACAACAGACATCCAGCCTGCAAACAAGTAGGGCTTACTTATTCCGTGACACCTGCGATCCTACTCAGCATACACAGGCCTAGCTTCACTTTCCTAAATCGGCACTTAGATCAAAATATTCCTTGCAAAAGCTTCACAATCGGCACACCACTGATTTGAAGAAAAAGGAAAAATTCTTTTCATGGGCATTCACAGACCTCCCTGCTCTGACTCTGAACTTGAATCTGTTCTTCCGACCCCAGGTAGACCCTCACCTCCAAGCCTCTGCACCTGATGCTGTCAGCCCTCTCTATCCTGCCAGTACGCCCTCTAGTTACACTGAACTCTCTCAGACACCCAGCCCCTCCAGCTTAAACTGCATCTCCTGCACGGTCTTGCACTTCTGCTCAGATCCAGTGCTCTCAGCAGGAAACTTCTATCAGCCACGTAGGAAATGATCACTTTTGTGTGTTGCTCACCCGTCTGCCAAGGGCCTAGGAACCAAGATCTTCACTGGCACCCTCACTAGGCCACTTCTATGTACGGACCTCTGGTGCTGCCCTGAGTCACTGCGCATCGTCTCCTCAGCTGCACCACCTCCTTCAAGATCAAGGACCACATGTCTACATCCCTGCACCACCAAGTACAGTGGTTTGCAGAAACAAGGGCAAAGATCTACTGCCTTGATAGTAGAGAAGGGACACTGAATGGGGAGATACAACAGAAAGTAGCACCGAAAACAATTCAACTTCCAAGTGAAAACCAGAAAGGAGAGAGAAATCAAGAACTGAATAAACAGAACAAAACAAAAAACCCACCCAGGCCAACTAGTCTGAAATCCCAACTTAAACTTAGACACCTTTTACTAAATTGGGTCTGATCACAAGTAGCAGCAGGGAATTCCAGAACAAAGCCCTTTGCTCTTGCTCATGTCACTCTGGGAGGTCTCAGGACAAAGAGACAAGAGAGTCTCAATCAGAGAGAAGGTGGCAAAGCAGCAGGAGTTAGATGACATTTCTATTCAGGTCGGGACTGGAGGAGTTTCCTGTTGCCATGAAAAATAATGACCTCACTAGCTCTACCCCTTCTCCACGAACCAGGACAAGGCCACCAGCCTCATCACAGAGGTTGAGAGGCACCACAGTGTAGCAAAGAATTAAAGGCCTAAGGCAGGAAGAAGAGCCTATGGAAGCGAAGTCATGTGCCATCTTGTTCTCTTCTCACCCTCAAATTGCTGTTTGCAACCAAATGAAAAGTTTTTAAGTATTTAAAAAAATATCCTGCTGCTGCGGTGCCTGGGTGGCTCAGTCGGTTAAGCGTCTGCCTTCGACCCAGGTCATGATTCCAGGGTCCTGGGATCGAGCCCCACATAGAGCTCCCTGCTGAGCGGGAAGCCTGCTTCTCCCTCTCCCTCTGCCTGACGCTCCCCCTGCTTGTACTCTCTAATAAAAAAAATAAAAAATCTTTAAAAAAAAAAAAAAAATCCTGCTGTTCCAGGACACAAAAACACAATCAGTCATAGATAATGAGAAACTTTTAGCTAACCTAGTCACATAAAGATTATGAACTCATCCCCAAAATCCTAAAGCTTTGGAATTAACTACAATAAAACTACTACAGTCAGTCATATCAGACAAGTACAAGGGAAAAAAAAAATGAAATCTTCACTATCTTCACTACCAGCCTAGTGAGACACAAGAAAGTCCTTCCAGCTACTTAACTGCCAGTAGGGAAAAAGAGAAACAAGTCTCCACCAAACAACTGTTTCCCTCCACTCTGAGGGAAACAGTTTCTAATAGTTCCTGGTTTTCATGGAGGACACAACACGAAGAGGATGGGAGTCCTAGAAATAACCTGCAGAAGAATCTGGTCTCACTGATGAGCTGGATGATGAATCTTTCTAGGACCTTCATAAATTCTAAGAACGTATCTAATACAAACTTACACAAAAGGGCTTAAAATCCTCACACCTAACTCAATGGGTCCCCCAAAGACAGATGCTGAGCACTCTGAGGCGGTCACCTAGAAGCCTCACATCTGCACAGAATGAGAAGCAGGTGAAGATGCGGGGAGAGTACAGATCCACGCTCCAAATCGCCTTTGACAGACACAAACTTAAGAGCCCCAAACTGGACAATCTCTTTTGCACCATACTAATGAAGAATTAAGCTGGTGGATTCTCAGAAACATCTAAACTGAAAACGGGAGAGGGGAGAAACACTCACCGAGAAGTAAAGAAACTTTGTTTGCAATCTAACCAAAACTGAAACAAGCGTTTCTCTGCACTTCGGCCCAATAAGCCAGGCCTTCCAGCATCAGAAAACTCCAGGTCCTGAGGCCTCTTTTAAAGGTACCAGCAAGCACACCCTGCCATCCGTTAACTAGACCACCACAGCGCCCTGGACAAGGGAACTCACACCTCTCTCAGCAGGGTCTCTGAAACCTCTACCACTCGAGAGAGCCAGTGCTCGGTAACGCAGCAGTTCTAACTGCCACAGCAAGCCAACATCTTATACCAGTGCAACCAAAGAAGCCACCTGAAAAGACTAAAGAAAGATGGTTCTATTGATACCAATAAAAAATTCAAGGACCAAAAGTTTTTACCTAGGTCTAGAAAATGTTCAGTTTTTTAAGACTATGGGAAAACAGCTGACTTTGCCTAAGAAAGAACCTCGGACCTGAGGATGAGCCTGCACCCCAGGGGGTGAGCCCCCGCCCATGTGGGGCCTTCTTACCCATTCCTCTGCCAAGGGGCTCGCCAAAGCTTCGAGACATTCCCATCTTGTTTCTGGCAAAGTCTCTCTCAAATCCTCCACCCATGCCACGCTCCATCTCTGTGGAGAAAAATATTACCCTAGGCCTTTCCAGGAATACCACTGTGTTTTAGACATGACAAATTCACTACAGGCACACAACAGCCGCCACCAAGTCAGCATGTCCACTCTTTCTACAGAGAAACCATCATTAGTCCTTTTTTCCTTAAAAAAGTCACCTCAAGTGAAACCGTAAAAACTACCTACCTTTAATCCATTAAGGACTAATTGACAACTTTCAGTAAAGCCCCCCGTAAGGTACACCAAGCACCTGCTCCTACAGCAACCGGCGTGGGCACTCGCTGAGCCAAAGGAGCCTGCGGCAGCAGCTACCACCTGCCGGGTACTTCCCACGTGCCCCGCCCCACCCCGGGCTCTACGTGTGCTGGCAGCTCATGGAATCCTCACAACAGCCTGCAACATCACTGCCCCTTTACCAAGAAAGAGGCTCCAATGCCTTAGTAACTTGACCAAGGTCACATGCCCAGTTAAGGGGTGAGCAAAGGCTGGAACCTAAACCCGATGCAAAAATCCATGCTCTACTAACAAAAGCACATCTACACACAATATAGGAACATGCCTGTATGTAACGGGACGTCTCTACTAACACAGGTAGTTTCATCTACACAAGGATGTTGGTAACTTCATTATTTTTTTCTATGCTGACAGCCAAGACTTATGTTTTGCAACAATCTTTTAAAAACAAAGGTCTTAGCTTCTTTGGGGAAAGCCTTACCACAGCTGTCAACTGCTGGAGAAAGCCTTTGATGATCCCATCATTGGCTACTTCTTTCCTCTAAAGCAAGACGTAAGATGTGTATCACACTGTGTCTCCCTCCCATACTGAGAGGTCCTTGAAAAATCTAGTTAATGTTGCTCCTTAAAAATCAGGTGCTATATAGTGATCACCTTTTATCGCATAACTACCGAAAATAGTTATATGCAGCTCAAGTCCCTATACTTTCAATGAAGTGAACAAGCCTACCAAAGGGGTGGAAGCAGGCTAGCCATTATGAATTAATTAGAAAATGCAGCAGAGGGGCGCCCTGGTGGTTCAGTTTCTTAAGTGTCTGCCTTCGGCTCAGGTCATGATCTCGGGGTCCGGGGGATCAAGCCCTACATCAGATCAGGCTCCCTGCTCAGCGGGTAATCTGTTTCTCCCTGTCTGCCTCTGCACCAACCCCCTTCACGCTCACTCTAATTAAAAAAAAAAAAAAGAAAACAGATTTTAGCAATGGTGAACTTGCTATTCATAGTTTGAATCGACCCAACTGAATCTCATAGGTTGGTGGCATGCCATCTGCTGAAAATATAACTAACTTGCGCAAGCTTGCATGTGGTAGGCAGAAGGGAAATCCCAGAGCGGCACTGTAATGGACAATGCTCTGCTGTACTCCTTTAATCCCTATCATAAAGGCATAAAAAAGGCAGCACTGTGCCCCCTTGAGATAAGGAAGTCATATGTAGGTATTAATTTGTCAGCAAAGGCCTCAGAACTCATCTTCCCAAACAAAAACAAAAAGAAAACCAAACAGAACTCATCTTCCCAACTGTCAACAGGCTCTACAGTTCAGGACACCCTCTGTGAATTCCAATGAACTACCCAAAGAGTTTTCCTTGCCAAATATTGTACCATATCATTGTTTGGCATTTGATGATTTTTTAATTTGTAATTTTTAATACCCACTCTATCAGGACTTGACCTGTATTGCTGACTGACTGGATGAGACTGACTTCTCAGTCTGATGTCAGCACCCACGACCTTGGTAGATGCATTACGGTCACCAACTAAACATTAAATTAAATCCAAAACATCTTTATCAACTTTTCCCCTGATAAAGTTGACTGCACTCAAAGCTCAGAACACAGCTCAAGTGGAAGTAAAGCATTCTCTGTTGTCTACTGCAGAGGATGATGAGGGAGGACCTGAAGTACCTTTATCTCAGAACATCTAAGAACACTCCATCAGAACACATCCTCCCACTGTTGCTCTCCAGGAGAATCAGCACTGCGAACCTTTGATCACCAGGCCCAGAACTGTGACTGCGGCATTCCACCTGCCAGATTACCAAGGACTTTGCTCACACTCCTCAGCAGAGCCCCACCCCTCTCCATCCACTTCTAAATGACATCACTCCACTCCTCAGAGCAAAAACCCCATTTCCTAATGACTCATCTGTTTTGAGCAAACACTTTACCAAGCCAGACTCCTCACCTTTTATTAGAATTCCTATACACATTATGAGCTACAGGCTAGCCTGAAAGTACACTGGAAATGCAGACCTTTGTCCCATCATTCCTAACAGTGAGGACTTCCTTATATCTTTTTATCATCATCTAGAACAAGGCAAACCCATGAAGAAGGGCAGTTTATTCATCAGAATTTTCTTTCTTTCCAGTCTGACAGTTATCCTAGGAAGATACTCACTTGCTCTAGTCTATCTTCACGTTAAAGGATACTGCAGGTCAGCAAAGAAACATTTAAATGCAAATCTTTAATGACTTTCCATCCCAGGAAAGTTTATGTGTTTAAGGGAAGCAACATCCCCACAGGTGGGGTTCAGAGTCAACCAACCCCCAAAGGATTTCAGAAATACAGTCTGCAGGGTTTCTCAAAGCACACTCTACAGGCCCACTGAGAAGGGGATGATGCCCATGCTGGAGTCAGTTCTGAAAAGTAGGATCACAGTGTGACTAAGAGCCAGGCTCTGGAGCCAGATAGCCAGGATCCATATATATCCCATTATTACTAGCCATGTGACCTTAGGCAAGTCACTCTCTGGGCCTCAGTTTCTGACGAAATGGTGATAAAAGTACCTACAAATCATGTGGTTCTTGCAAGGACTAAACGAAAAAACACACTGTTACTATGATAGTATATTTCTACTAAGGGGATGAAAGCCTCGAGTGATAATACACCAAAATTTGCACTATGTAAATGCTAAATTAAATCAATGTCTCTGTTCACAACTCAGAGTTTTATCAGAGCAGATGATCAAGAACTGATGCACTCCAGCACTCCAGGGAAGATATAAATTTGATCAAAAACTCCAAAGAAACTAAAACTAATCCCTTACACTTGAAGACAATTTTAAAATGAGCAAAGCATAACCACAGGTATCTACAGGATGCTTGCTAGTGCTGGAGACAATAAAAAGCTTTACTATTTTTATTGGGTAATTATCAGGGAGATTCAGAACACAACACACAGTTTAGTGACTAACAGGATTAACACCTACTAGGAATAGGAAGTCTAGCTTCTGGAATACAAACTTGTGACTGACTAACATTTAAGGCAATTCAAAAACATCGAATTCAATAGAAAAGTGGAAGGGGCAATTATTCACTAAAAATGGGTGTGCTGCCTCAAGGTCACCCAAGAGCCAACAGCTAGCAGGGGGCAGGTGGAAGCAGGAAGGAAGCATGAGTCTTACCATTTATTCTGCCCATGTTCATCCCAGATCCAAATCGACCCATGTTTTCCATACCACCACCAAAAGGTCCCTCCATGCCTGCAAGAGACATTCGACATTCCCATTTGAGCATCATTCCAACGAGACTGCTTATACTCATCAGGAAAAGAAAGATTTTTTCACAAGTTTCACCCTGGGCATTTTCTGCCAAGAACTTCCTTACCAAGTGTAAGGGCTTTTGGGGAAAAAATGCTAGTGCCCTCGAGTAAAAATCACCATCTTCAAAAAGCTAATCTGATCCAACCCCCTTAACAGACAAGCAAAGAGAGGCCCAGAGAGATGGAGTGATTTGCCCAAGGTCACAGAGCTAGTTAGTGAGAAAGCCAGAACCAAAAGCCAAGATACCCACTGGAAAGACTGATGGGAAAAATTAATTTCTAGATTCAGAGTTTTTGGAAACCAAAGTGAGAATTCATGCAAGGCTTGAGGGAAAAGAAAGAGGAAAGGTGAGAGAAAACCATACCTAAAAGTGATTACATTTGTACTTCATTTTAAATCTCTTACCTCCCATTTTATTTATTCCAAATCCTATGCCTTCCATTCCCATTCCTTAAAAAGAAAAAGTCAATGCAAACTAAAATTATGTCAAAGCAGTAATGTTTGAACTTAAAAAGCACAAGTAATTCCAAACCAGCAAATGAACAAAAAATATCCCTGGTTATGAATATATTTTAATTGTCAAGGAAAAGGAGGACAGAGGGGGCTCTACCATCTCACCTGTCAAACTATCACATTCCAGGAAACTATGTCTTTCACAAGTCTTTAACAAAATAATCACCACATGACTCAAAATTCTTTACACATACAGTTTTAATAAATAACTAAGACCATTTTAAACATGATATATAATTAGCCAGTACAAACTGGAGCTCACTTTTTTAGAAGCTTATTTCAGGGAACACAGGTTTAAAAAGATAAAATTCTCTAAATAGCAGTTCCTAAAAACACTGAGGCTTCCCTCCCCGCCACCCCTTTCTTCTTAGGCATTAGTCGGGGGGCGGGGGGGGGGCGGTGGCGGTCAAACTGATAGGGCCATGTGAGGTGATCGTCCAGGGCGTTGAGATGAAGCCCAGAGTTTAATCTGGGAGGGAGACAAGGGATATGCAGAACTAACAGTAGCAGGGTGAAGGGACATCCATCCTGCAATTCAAAGGATTTCAAGAGAGACCTAAGACTGTGGTCATAAAAATGAACTAGTTCTTAATAGTATGTAAATGCCTCATCGCACAGAATGAAAATGCTAAACAGAGTTTAAAACATATTCTTCACAAAGCTTTCATTCAGCAGCTATTTCTTATCTTCTTGAACAAAGACAACACTGAACACAGTGTCTCTGAGGCCCATGATGGCGATGTTGTCATGTAATGAGGCCCTCCATGCCTTTCTGTATCCATCAATGCCCCTACCATAGTCTATACGCCATATCAACACCAGGCGAGAGCCCAACGGGTGTCTGGGTAATAGACTGTGGCAGTGCTGTGGTCCCATGGTCAGGAGACCTATAGTCTCTGTCACTAACTGATAGTGTGACCTTGAGCAAGACCAACTCTCCGACTTGCCTCCTTTTATCAAACAGCTTAACTACCTCAACATGGAAGGTCATGAAAGGATAAAATGCAAAGTATAACAATTTTTGAAAAAAGGATTCAATTCAGTAAAAACACAAAATATTATTTTTATCAAAATGAATCAGAGATGAGTAAGGAGGGAATTTTGCCCCCGTTAAATCTTTATTCCATCTGAAGTACTCAATGTCCAATTATCCCAATAGTTCACTTGAGTAACTAACTTCCCCAGACATCTCCAGTCAAAGTACACTGTAGTTCTCACCTGCGGGTCCTATGTTTCCCATGCCAATGCCTTTATTCAGGTGATTGGCATCAATAGGCTGTCCTCCTGGGCCTAACCCCATGCCAATACCACCAAGTCCATCTGAAAAGAAAAGAGAAAGTTGTAAGTGTAGAGTCCACTTAGAAAACCATAACCTTCCAAGGGAAAAAGAGTCTTTGTTTACTGTGCTGTAAGTCACACTCCATGCCCATCCACCCACCTCCATGGGCAAACCCAGGGCCTAATTCATAACTCGACACTGGTACACTTGGGAGCTATTCCTTTCAAGGCATAACTTTTCATATGCAATTACAGATTGGAGTTTGGGGTATATATAAAACAAGCACAAGTGAAAATCAGTTACTTGAAAATTACAGAGAAGAATTATGAACTCACATGTAAGAATCACAGATATGTTTCCCTAAATCTCGAATTGAGAAACGCTTGATTAAAAAAGGCAATTAAGGGGAGCCTGGATGGCTCAGTGAGTTAAGCGTCTGCCTTCGGCTCAGGTCATGATCCCAGAGTCCTGGGATTGAGTCCCGTTTCGGGCTCCTTGCTTTGTAAACAGCCTGCTTCTCCCCCTGCTTGTGCTCACGGCTCTCTCACTCTCACAAATAAATAAAATCTTTAAAAAAATAAAATAAAATAAAATAAAATAAAATAAAAGAGGGGCGCCTGGGTGGCTCAGTTGTTAAGCGTCTGCCTTCAGCTCAGGACATGATCCCAGGATCCTGGGATCGAGCCCCGCATCAGGCTCCCTGACTCTGTGGGAAGCCTGCTTCTCCCTCTCCCTCTCCCACTCCCCCTGCTTGTGTTCCCTCTCTCGCTGTGTCTCTCTCTGTCAAATAAATAAATAAAATCTTTTTTTTTAAGATTTTATTTATTTATTTGAGAATGAGAGACAGAGAGCATAAGAGGAAGAAGCAGACTCTCCCTGCCGAGCAGGGAGCCCGATGCGGGACTCGATCCCGGGACTCCAGGATCATGACCTGAACTGAAGGCAGTCGCTTAACTAACTGAGCCACCCAGGCGCCCTAAATAAAATCTTAAAAAAAAAAAAA